>NW_023045542.1:0-27434 GCF_011762505.2 Arvicanthis niloticus | reverse complement strand
GAGGAGAGGTACAGAAGGGCATCCACAGAAAAGTGTAAAGAAGGCCATACAGAGAGAGGAGAAAACAGAAGGGCATCTAGAGAGAGGAGAGAACAGAAGGGTATCCGAGAAGAAGAAGACTGAGTGAATCAGAGAGAAGAGAGAACAGAAGGGCATTCGCAGAGAGGAGAGAACAGAAGGGCATCGGGAGAGAGGAGAAGACAGAAGGGTATCCAGAGAGAGGAGAGAACAAAAGTGCATCCAGTGAGAAGAGAAGACAGAAAGGTATCCAGAGTGAGGAGAGGATAGAATGGCACACAGAGAGGAGAAGGCAGAAGGGAATCCAGAGAGTGGACAAATCAGAAGGGCATCAAGAGAGAGGAGAAGACAGAAGGGAATCCAGAGAGAGGAGAGAACAGAAGGGCATCCAGAGAGAGGAGAGAGCAGAAGGGCATCCTGAGAGAGGAGAGAACAGAAGGGCATCCAGAGAGAGGAGAAGACATTAGAGCATCCGGAGAGAGGAGAGAACAGAAGGGCATCCAGAGAGAGTAAAGGGAAGATGGGCATCCCGAAAGAGGAGAAAACAAAGGGCATAAGGAGAAAGAAGACAGAAGTGCAATTATAGAGAAGAGAGGACAGAAGGGCATTCAGAGAGAGGAGAAGACACAAGGGCATACGGAGAGAGGAGAGAAGAGAAGGGTATCCAAAGAGAGGAGAAGACAGAAGGGCATCCAGAGAAAGGAGAGAACAGAAGGGAATCCAGAGAGAGGAGAGAGCAGAAGGGCATCCGGAGATAGGGGAAGGCAAAAGGGCATCCCGAGAGAGGAGAGAACAGAAGGGCAACCAGAAAGAGGAGAGAGCTGAAGGGCATCCAGAGAGATGAGAAGACAGAAGGGCATCCGGAGAGAGGAGAGAACAGAAGGGCATCCAGAGAGAGGATAGAACAGAATAGTTTCCAGATAGAGGAGAGGATAAATTGCATCCAGAGAGAGGAGAGAACAGAAGAGAATCCAGAAAGCCGAGAGAACAGAAGCCCATTCAGAGAGAGCATAATAGTGAAGGACACCTAGAGAGAGAAGAGGAGAACGCAGAAGGGCATCTAGAGAGAGGAGAAGACAGAATGGTATCCAGAGTGAGGAGAAAATTGTCGGGAATCCAGAGAGAAAAGAAGAGAGAAGGGCATCGAAAGAGACGAGAGAACAGAAGGGCATAGGGAGAGGACAAGACAGAAGCGCATCCAGAGAGAGAAGAGTACAGAAGGGCATCCAGAGTGAGGAGAGAAGAGAAGGGCATCCATCGAGAGGAGAACACAAAAAAAGAATCCAGACCTGAGGAGAGAACAGAAGGGCATCCAGACAGAGGAGAGGACAGAAGGGCATGCAGAGAGAGGAGAGGTCAGGAGGGCTTCCAGATAGAGAAGAGTGAAGAAGGGCATCCAGATAGTGGAGATGACAGAAGGGATCCAGAGAAAGGAGAGAACAGAGAGCAATCCAATGAGAGGAGAAGACTGAAGGGCATCAAGAGACAGGAAAGAACAGAAGGGCCTCCAGAGAGAGGAGAAGAGAAAAGGGCAACCAGAGACAGGAGAAGACTGAAGGGCATCCGGAGAGAGGAGAGAACAGAAGGGCATCCAGAGAGAGGAGAGGACAGAAGGGAATCCAGAGAGAGGAGAGAACAGAAAGCCATTCAGAGAAAGGAGAAGACATAAGGGCATCCATGAAGAGGAGAGGACAGAAGGGCATTGAGAGCGAGGAGAGAACAAAAGGGCATCCAGAGAGAAGAGAAGACAGAAACATATCCACAGAGAGGAGAGAACAGAAGGGCATCCAGAGAGCAGAGAAGATAGAAGGGCATCCAAGGAGAGTAGAGAATAGAACGGTATCCAGAGAGCGAAGAAGACAGAAGAACATCCAGAGTGAGGAGAGAACATAAGGGCATGCAGATAGAATAGAGGACAGAAGGTCATGTAGAGGGAAAAGAGAACAGAAGGGTATCCAGCAAGAGGAGAGTGAAGAAGGGCATGCAGAGAGAGGAGAGGACAGAAGGGCATCCAGAGAGAGGTGAGGACAGAAGGGCATCCAGAGATAAGAGAGTAAAAAAGGGCACCCAGAGAGAGGAGAGGACAGAAGTGATCCAGAGAGTGGAGAGAACAGAAAGCTATCCAGAGAGAGAAGAAGACAGAAGGGCATCCATGGAGAGAAGGGTTCAGAAGGGCATCCAGAGTGAGGAGAGGACAGAAGGGCATCTAGTGAGAGAAGAGAATAGAAGGACATCCAGAAAGAGGAGAAGACAGAAGGGCATCGGGAGATAGGAGAAGACAGAAGAACATCCAGAGAAAGGAGAGAACATAAGGGCATCCAGAGAGAATAGAGGACAGAAGGGCATGAAGAGAGAGCAGAGAACAGAAGGTTATCCAGAAAGAAGAGAAGACATAAGGGCATCGGCAGATAGGAGAAGACGTAAGGGCATCTAGAGAGCAGAGAGAACAGAAGGGCATCCAGAAAGAGTAGAGATCAGAAGGCATTCATGGAGAGGAGAGTTCAGAAGGGCATCCAGAAAGAGGAGAAGACAGAAACGCATCCACAGAGAGGAGAGAACTGAAGGGCATCCAGAGAGAGGAGAGAACATAAGAGCATCCAGAGAGATGAGAGGAAAGAACGACATGTAGAGATAGGAGAAGGCAAAAGGAAATCCAGAGAGAAGAGAAAACAGAAGGGCATCCAGAGAGAGAAGAGTACACAATGGCATCCTGAGAGAGTTGAGGAAAAAGGGCATGTAGAGAGAGGAGAAGGCAGAAGCAAATCCAGAGAGAGGAGAGAACAGAAAGCCATCCAGAGAGAGGAGAAGACAGAAGTGCATCTATGGAGAGAACAGGTCAGAAGGACATCCAGAGAGAGGAGAGAACAGAGAGGCATCCAGAGATAATAGAGGACAGAAGGGCATCCAGTGAGAAGAGAGTGAAGAAGGGCATCCAGAGAGAGGAGAAAACAGAAGAGCATCCAGATGTAGGAGAGCGAAGAAGTGCATCCAGAGAGAGGAGAGGACAGAAGGGATCCAGAGAGAGGAGAGAACAGAAAGCCATCCAGATAGAGGAGAATACAGAAAAGCATCAAGAGAGAGAGGAGAGAACAGAAGGGCATACAGAGAGGAGGAAACTGAAAGGCATCCAGAGAGCGAAGGGCATCCAGAGAGGAGAGATAACAGAAGCACGTCCAGAGAGATGAGAGAACAGTAGAGAATCCAGAAAGAGGAGAGAACAGAAGCGCATCCAGAGAGAGCAGAAGACTGAAGGACATCCAGAGAGAGAAGAAAACAGAAGGGCATCCAGAGAGAGGAGAGGACAAAATGGCATTCAGTGAGACGAGAGAACAGAAGGGCATCTAGAGAGAGGAGAAGACAGAAGGGTATCCAGAGTGAGGAGAAAACTGTCGGGCATCCAGAGAGAGGAGAAAACAGAAGGGCATTGGGAGAGACGAGAGAAAAGAAGGGCATAGGAAGAAAAAAGAAGATAGAAGGGCATCCAGAGAGAGGAGAGTACAGAAGGGCATCCAAAGAGAGGAGAGCACAGAAGGGCATCCAGACGGACAAGAGAACTGAAAGGCATCCAGACAGAATAGAGAACAGAAGGGCATCCAGAGAAAGGAGAGGACAGAAGGGAATCCAGATAGAGTTGAGGACAGAACCGCATCCAGTTAGACGAGAGAACAGAAGGGCATCTAGAGAGAGCAGAAAACAGAAGGGTATCCAGAGTGAGGAGAAAATTGTCGGGCATCCAGAGAGAGGAGAAAACAGAAGGGCATCGGGAGAGAAGAGAGAAAAGAAGGGCATAGGGAGAAAAGAGAAGACAGAAGGGCATCCACAGAGAGGAGAGAATAGAAAGGCATCCAGAGAGAATAGAGGACAGAAGGGCATCTAGAGAGAGGAGAGAAGAGAAGGGCATCCAAAGAGAGGAGAAGACAAAAAGGGAATCCAGAGAGAGGAGAGAACAGAAGGGCATCCAGAGACAGGAGAGGACAGAAGGGCATCCAGTGAGAAAAGAGTGAAGAAGAGCATCCAAAGATTTCAGAGAACAGAAGGGATCCAGAGAGAGGAGAGAACAGAAAGCCATCCAGAGAGAGGAAAAGATAGAAGGGAATCTAGAGAGAGGAGAGAACAGAGGGGCATCCAGAAAGAGGAGAGATCAGATGGGCATCCATGGAGAGGAGAGTTCAGAAGGGCATCCACAGAGAGGAGAAGGCAGAAACGCATCCACAGGGAGGAAAGAACTGAAGGGCATCCAGAAAGCAGGAGAAGATAGAAGGGAATCCAAAGAGTGGAGAGAACATAAGGTCATCCAGAGAAATGAGAGGACAGAAGTTCATGAAGAGAGAGGAGAGAACAAAAGGGCATCCAGAGAGAGGAGAAGACAGAAGGATATGCAGAGAGAGGAGAGGACAGAAGGGCATCAAGGGAGAGGAGAGTACAGAAGGGCATTCAGAGGGAGGAGAGAAGAAAAGGGCATCCAGAGAAAGGAGAATACAGAAGGGCACCAAGAGAGAGGAGAGAACAGAACAGCATCCAGAGAGAGAAGAAAAGAGAAGGGCTTCCAGGGAGAGGAGATCACAGAAGCGCATCTGGAAAGAGGAGAAGAGAGAAGGCATCCAGATGGAGAAGAGGACAGACGGGCATCCTGGGATAAGGGAGGACAGAAGGGCATCCAGAAGAGAAGAGAACAGAAGGGCACCCAGAGAGACGAGAGGACAGAAGGGTATCTGGAAAGAGGAGAAGAGAGAAGGCATCCAGATGGAGAAGAGGACAGACGGTCATCCTGGGAGAAGAGAGGACAGAAGGGCATCCAGGAGAGAAGAGAACAGAAGGGCATCCAGAACGAGTAGAGGACAGAAGGGCATCTAAAGAGAGCAGAGAACAGAAGGGCGTCCAGAATAAGGAGAAGACGGAAGGGCATCAGGAGATAGGAGAACACAGAAGGGCATCCAGAGAGAGGAGAGGACAGAATGGTCTCCAGAGAGAAGAGAAGGCGGAGCGCATCCACTGAGAGAAGAGGAAAGTAGTGCATCCACAGAAAAGAATACAGAAGCCCATACGGAGAGAGGAGAAAACAGAAGGGCATCCAGAAAGAGGTGAGAACAGAAGGACATTCAGAGAGAAAAGAAGACAGAAGGGAATCTAACTGTGAGGAGAGAATTGTAGAGCATCCAGAGAGAGGAGAAGACAGAAGGGCATCAGACGAGAGGAGAGAAGAGAAGGGCATCGGGAGAAAGGAGAAGACAGAAGGGCATCCAGAGAGAGGAGATGACAGAAAAGCATCCAGAGAGAGGAGAAGACAGAAGGGAATCCATAGAGAGGAGAGAACAGAAGGGCATCCAGAGTGAGGAGAAGACAGAAGGGCATCCGGAGAAAGGAGAGAACAGAAGGGCATCCAGAGAGAGGAGAAGACAGAAGGGCATCCAGAGAGATGAGAGAACAGAACGGAATCCAGAGAGAGGAGAGATTAGAAGGGCATCCAAAGAGAGGAGAAGACAGATGGGCATCCAGGAAGAGGAGAAGACAGAGGGCATCAGGAGCTTGGAGAAGACAGAAGGGCATCCAGAGAGAGGAGAAAATAGAAGTGTATCCAGAGAGAGGACAAGACAGAAGGGAATCCAGAGAGAGGAGAAGACAGAAGGGTATCCGGAAAGAGGAAAGAACAGAAGGGCATCCAGAGAGACGAGAATACAGAAGGGAAGACGGTAAGACGAGTGAAAAGAAGGGCATAGGGAGAGAGGAGAAGACAGAAAGGAATCCAGAGAGAGGAGAGGACAGAAGGTCATCCAGAGGGAGGAGAAGACAGAATGGCATCCAGAGAGAGGAGAGGGAAGACGGGCATCCCGAGAGGAGAGAAAAAAGGGCATCCAGAGAGAGGAGATTACAGAAGGGCGTCTGGAGAGAGGAGAGAACAGAAGGGCATTCAGAGACCGGAGAGAGCAGAAGTGCATCCAGAGAGAGAAGACAGATGGGCATCCAGAGAGATGAGAGGACAGAAGGGCATCCAGAGAGATGAGAGGACAGAAGGGCATCCAGAGAGAGGAGAGAACAGAAGGTTATCCAGAAAGTGGAGAATACAGAAGGGCATTGGGTGATAGGAGAAGACAGAAGGTCTTCCAGAGAGAGGAGAGGACAGAATGGCCTCCAGAGAGAAGAGAGAGCAGAAGGGCATCCAGAGAGAGGAGAGGTCAGAAAGGCATCCAGACAGAGGAGAGTGAAAAGGGGCATGCAGACTGAGGAGAGGACAGAAGGGATCCAAAAAGAGGATTAACTGAAAGCTATCCAGAGAGAGGAGAAGACAGAATTGCCTCCAGAGAGAAGAGAGAGCAGAAGGGCATCCAGAGAGAGGAGAGGACAGAAGGGCATCCAGACAGAGGAGAGTGAAAAAGGGCATGTAGACTGAGGAGAGGACAGAAGGGATCCTAAAAGAGGATTAACAGAAAGCTATCCAGAGAGAGGAGAAGACAGAAGGGCATCCATGGAGAGAAGAGTTCAGAAGGGCATTCAGAGAGAGGAGAGAACAGAAGGACATCCAGGAGAGAAGAGAACAGAAGGACATCCAGAGAGAGAAGAGGACAGAAGGGTATCTCGAGAGAGCAGAGAACAAAAGGGCATCCAGAAATAGGAGAAGACAGAAGGGCATCGAGAGATAGGAGAAGACAGAAAGGCATCCTGAGAGAGGAGCGACAGAATGGCCTCCAGAGAGAAAAGAGAGCAGAAGGGGATCCAGAGAGAGGAGAGGGCAGAAGGGCATCCACAGAAAAGAGTAAAGATGGCTATACAGAGAGAGGAGAAGACAGAAGGGCATCTAGATAGAGGAGAGAACAGAAGGGCATCTAGAGAGAGGAAAGAACAGAAGGGCATCCAGAGAGTGGAGAAGACAGAAGAAATTCCAGAGAGAGGAGAGAACAGAAGTGCATCTGGAAACAGGAGAAGAGAGAAGGCATCTAGATTTAGAAGAGGACAGAAGGGCATCCTGAGAGAGGTGAGGACAGAAGGGCATCCAGAGATAGGAGAGTGAAGAAGGGGATCCAGAGAGAGGAGAGGACAGAAGGGATAAAGAGGGAGGAGAGAACAGAAAGCCATCCAGAGAGAGGAGAAGACAGAAGGGCATCCATGGAGATAAGAGGTCAGAAGGGCATCCAGAGAGAGGAGAGACCATAGAGGTATCCAGAGATAATAGAGGACAGAAGGGCATCCAGATAGAGGAGAGTGAAGAAGGGCATCCAGAGAGAGGAGAGGACAAAAGGGATCTAGAGAGAGGGAAGAACAGAAAGCCATCCAGAGTGAGGAGAAGATAGAAGTGCATCAGGGAGAGTAGAGAATAGAATGGTATCCAGAGAGCGGAGAAGACAGAAGAACATCCAGAGAGAGGAGAGAACATGAGGGCATCCAGAGAGAATATAGGACAGAAGAGCATGTAGAGAGAGCAGAGAACAGAAGGGTATCCAGAAAGAGGAGAATACAGAAGGGCATCGGGAGATAGGAGCAGACAGATGGTCTTCCAGAGACAGGAGAGGACAGAATGGCCTCCAGAGAGAAGAGAGAGCAGAAGGGCATCCAGAGAGAGGAGAGGTCAGAAGGGCATCCACAGAAAAGAGTAAAGAAGAACATACAGAGCGGGGAGAAGACAGAAGGGCATCTAGATAGAAGAGAGAACAGAAGGGCATCTAGAGAGAGGAGAGAACAGAAGGGCATCCAGAAAAGAAGAAGACAGAGTCAATCCAGAGAGAGGAGAGCACAGAAGCGCATCTGGAAAGAGGAGAAGAGAGGAGGCATCCAGATGGAGAAGAGGACAGACGGGCATCCTGAGAGAGGTGAGGACAGAAGGGCATCCAGGGAGAGGAGAGTGAAGAAGGGCATCCAGAGAGAAGAGACGACAGAAGGGATCCAGAGAGAGGTGAGTAGAGAAGGGCATCCAGAGAGAGAGAAGACAGAAGGGCATCCATGGAGAGAAGAGGTCAGATGGGCATCCATGGAGAGGAGAGGTCAGAAGGGCATCCTGAGAGAGGAGAGAACAGCGAGGCATCCATAGATAATAGAGGACAGAAGGGCATCCAGAGAGAGGAGAGTGAAGAAGGGCATGTAGAGAGACGAGAGGACAGAAGGGCATCCAGAGACAGGTGAGGAGATTAGGGCATCCAGAGAGAGGAGAGTGAAAAAGGGCATCCAAAGAGAGGAGAGGACAGAAGGGATCCAGAGAGAGGAGAGAACAGAAAGCCATCCAGAGAGAGGAGAAGACAGAAGGGCATCCATGGAGAGAAGAGTTCAGACGGGCATCCAGAGTGAGGAGAGAACAGAAGGGCATCCAGAGAGAGGAGAGGACAGAAGGGCACCCAGAGAGAGGAGAGTGAAGAAGGGCATCCAGAGAGAGGTGAGGACACAAGGGAATCCAGGGAGAGTAGTGTGAAGAAGGGCATTCAGTGAGAGGAGAAAACAGAAGGTCGTACAGAGAGAGGAGAGAACAGAAGGGCATCCGTAAATAGGAGAAGAGAGGAGGCATCCAGATGGAGAAGAGAACCGATGGCCTTCCTGAGAGAGGAGAGGACAGTAGGGCATTCAGGGAGAGAAGTGAACAGAAGGGCATCCCGAGAGAGGAGAAAACAAAGGGCATCCAGGGAAAGGAGAAGACAGAAGGGCATCCAAAGAGAGGATTGGGCAGAAGGGCATCCAGAGAGAGGAGAAGTCAGAAGGGCATCTGGCGGGAGGAGAGAACAGAAGGGCATCCAGAGAGAAGAGAAGACAGAAAGGCATCTGGAGAGAGGAGAAAACAGATGGGTATCCAGAGAGAGGAGAGGGTAGAAGGGCATCAGGTAAGAGGAGAAGACACAAGGGCATCCAGAGAGAGGAGAGAACAGAAGGTCTTCCAGAGAGAGGAGAACACAGAAGCGCATCTGGAAAGAGGAGAAGAGAGAAGGCATCCAGATGGAGAAGTGGACACACGGGCATCCTGAGAGAGTTGAGGACAGAGGGGAACCATAGCGAAGAGAGTGAAGAAGGGCATCCAGAGAGAGGAGAGGAAAGAATGTATCCAGAGAGAGGAGAGAACAGAAAGCCATCCAGAGAGAGGAGAAGATAGAAGGGCATCCATGGAGAGAAGAGGTCAGAGGGGCATCCAGAGAGAATAGAGAACAGAGAGGCATCCAGAGATAATAGAGTACAGAAGGGCATCCAGAGAGAGGAGAGGACAGAAGGGCATCCAGGGAGAGGAGAGGACAGAAGTGATCCAGAGAGAGGAGAGAACAGACAGCCATCCAGAGAGAGAAGACAGAAGGGCATCCATGGAGAGAAATGTTCACAAGGGCATCCAGAGAAAGGAGAGAACAGAAGGGCATCCAGAGAAAGGAGAAGACAGAAACACATCCACAGAGATTAGAGAACAGAAGGGCATCCAGAGAGCAGAGAAGACAGAAGGTCATCCAGAGAGAGTAGAGAATAGAATGGTATCCAGAGAGCGGTGCAGACAGAAGAACATCCAGAGAAAGGAGAGAACATAAGGGCATCCCGAGAGAATAGAGGACAGAAGGGCATGAAGAGAGAGCAGAGAACAGAAGGGTATCCAGAAAGAGGAGAAGACAGAAAAGGCATCCAGAGAAAAGATTAAAGAAGGCCATACTTAGAGAAAAGAAGACAGAAGGGCATCTAGAGAGAGGAGAGAACAGAAGGGCATCCAGAGAGGGGAGAAGACAGAAGGGATTCCAGAGAGAGGAGAGAAAAGAAGGGTATCCGGAAAGAGGAGAAGAGAGAAGGCATCTAGATCTAGAAGACAGACAGGCATCCTGAGAGACTAGAGGACAGAAGGGCATCCAGGGAGAGAAGAGAACAGAAGCGGATCCATAGAGAGGAGAAGGCAGAAGTAAATCCAGACAGAGGAGAGAAAAGAAGGGCATCCAGAGAGAGAAGAGGACACAAGGGCATCCAGAGAAAGGAAAGAACAGAAGGGCATTCAGAGAGATAATAGAATAGAAGGGTATCTAGAGAGAGGAAAGGACAAAATGGCATCCAATGAGAGGAGAGAACATAACAGCAACCAGAGAAACAAAAAGACAGGAGGGCATCCAGAGAGAGGAGAGGACAGAAGGACATCCCTAGAGAAGTGATAACAGAAGCACATCCAGAGAGATGAGAGAACAGGAGAGAATCCAGAAAGAGGAGAGAACAGAAGCCCATCCAGAGAGAGCAGAAGTCTGAAGGACATCCAGAGAGAGAAGAGGACAGAAGGGCATCCAGACCAAGGAGAGGACAGAATGGCATCCAGTGAGATGAGAGAACAGAAGGGCATCTAGAGAGAGGAGAAGACAGAAGGGTATCCAGAGTGAGGAGAAAATTGTCGGAAATCCAGAGAGAGGAGAAAACAGAAGGGCATCGGGAGAGACGAGAGAAAGAAGGGAAAGGCATAGGGAGAAAGGAGAAGACAGAAGGACATCCAGAGAGAGGAGAGGACAGAAGGGCATCCAAAAAGAGGAGAGCACAGAAGGGCATCCAGAGAGACAAGAGAACAGAAAGCGATCCAGAGAAAATAGAGGACCGAAGGGTATCTAGAGAGAGGAGAGAAGAAAACGGCATCCAGAGAGAGAAGACAAAAAGGGAATCCAGAGAGAGGAGAGAACAGAAGGGCATCCAGAGAGAGGAGAGGACAGAAGGGCATCCAGAGAGAGGAGAGGACAGAAGGGCATCCAGAGAGAGGAGAGGACAGAAGGGCATCCAGAGAGATGAGAAGACAAAAGGGAATCCAGAGAGAGGAGAGAACAGAAGGGCATCCAGAGAGAGGAGAGAACAGAAGGATATAAACAGTGAGGAGAGGACAAAAGGGCATCCAGAGAAAGGAGAAGACACAAGGGCATCCAGAGAGATGATAGAACAGGAGAGAAAACAGAAAGAGGAGAGAACAGCAGCCTATCCAGAGAGAGCATAAGACTGAAGGACATCCCGAGAAAGAAGAGGACTGAAGGGCATCCAGAGATAGGAGAAGACAGAAGGGTATCCAGAGAGAGGAGATGACAGAATTGCATCCAGTGAGATGAGAGAACAGAAGGGCATCTAGAGTGAGGAGAAGACAGAGGGGTATCCAGAGTGAGGAGAAAATTGTCTGTCATCCATAGAAAGGAGAAAACACAAGGGCATCTAGAGAGAAGAGAATAGTAGAGAATCCAGAAAGAGCAGAGGACAGAAGGGCATCAAGTGAGAGGAAAGAATAGAAGGGCCTCCAACAAGAGGAGAAGGCAGAAGGACATCCGGAGAGAGGAGAGGTCAAAAGGGCATCTCGAGATAGTTGAGAATAGAAAGGCATCCAGAGAGAAGAGAGAATAGAAGAGAATCCAGAAAGTGGAGAGAACAGAAAGGCATCCAGAGAGAGCAGAAAACTGAAGGACATCCGGAGAACGAAGAGGACAGAAGGGCATCCAGAGAGAAGAGAGGACAGAAGGGCATCTAGTTAGAGCAGAGAACAGAAGGACATCCAGAAAGAGAAGAAAACAAAAGGTCATCCAGAGACAGGGGAGGACAGAAGGGCATCCACAGAAAAGACAACAGAAGGTCATCCAGAGTGAGGAGAAGATAGAAGGGCATCTGGATAGAGGAGAGAACAGAAGGGCATATAGAGAGAGGAGAGAACAGAAGGGCATCTAGAGAGATGAGAAGACAGAGCTGTATTCAGAATGAGGAGAAAATTGTCAGTCATCCAGAGAAAGGAGAAAACAGAAGGGCATCCAGCGAGAGGAGAAGTCAGAAGTACATGCAGAGAGAGGAGAGTGCAAAAGGGCATCCTGAGAGAGTTGAGAACAGAAAGGCATCCAGAGAGAGGAGAGGGTAAAAGGGCATCCTGAGAGAGTTGAGAACAGAAAGGCATCCAGAGAGAAGAGAGAATAGAAGAGAATCCAGAAAGAGGAGAGAACAGAAAGGCATCCAGAGAGAGCAGAATACTGAAGGACATCCAGAGAACAAAGAGGACAGAAGGGCATCCAGAGAGAAGAGAGAACAGAAGGGCATCTAGTTAGAGGAGAGAACAGAAGGACATCCAGAAAGAGAAGAATACAAAAGGGCATCCAGAGACAGGGGAGGACAGAAGGGCATCCACAGAAAAGAGAACAGAAGGGCATCCAGAGTGAGGAGAAGACAGAAGGGCATCTGGATAGAGGAGAGAACAGAAGGGCATCTAGAGAGAGGAGAGAACAGAAGGGTATCCAGGAAGAGGAGAGGACAGAAGGGAATCCAGAGATAGGAGAGGTCAAAAGGCATCCAGACAGAGGAAACAGCAGATGGGCATCCAGACAGAGGAGAAGACAGAAGGGAATCCAAAGAGAGGAGAGAACAGAAGGGCATCCAGGGAGAGGAGAAGACAGAAGGGCATACAGAGAGAGAAGAGGACAGAAAGACATCCAGAGATAGGAGAGAGCATAAGGGCATCCAGGAAGAGGAGAGGACAGAAGGGAATCCAGAGAGAGGAGAGGCCAAAAGGCATCCAGAGAGAGGAGAGAACAGAAGTGAATCCATAGAGAGGAGAGAACAGAAGGGCATCCAGAGAGAGGAGATGACAGAAGGGAATCTAGAGAGAGGAGAAAACAGAAGGGCATACAGAGAGAGGAGAAGACAGAAGGGAAACCAGAGAGGAGAGAACAGAAGGGCATCCAGAAAAATGAGAGAACTGTAGGGCATCCAGAATGAGGAGAGAACAGAAGGGCATTAAGATAAATGAGAGAGCAGAAGGGAATCCAGACAGAGGAGAGGACAGAAGGGAATCCAGAGAGATTAGAGGACAAACGGGCATCCAGAGTGAGGCAAATACAGAGGTGAATCCAGAGAGAGGAGAGAACAGAAGAGCATCCAGAGAGGAGGAGAAGACAGAAGGGAATCTAAAGAGAGGAGAGAACAGAAGAGCATACAGAGAGAGGTGAAGACAGCAGGGTATACAGAGAGAGGAGAGGACAGAAGTGCATCCAGAGAGAGGAGAGAACAGAAAGCCATCCAGAGTGAGGAGAAGGCAGAAGGGCATCAGGAGAGAAGAGAAAACAGAGTGTCATCCAGAAAAAAAAGAGAACAGATGGGCATCCCGAGTAAGGTGTGAACAGAAGTGCATTCAGAGACAGGAGAGAGCAGAAGGGCATCCAGAGAGAGGAGAGTACAGAAGGGCATCAAGAGAGAGGAGAGCACAGAAGGGCATCCGGGGAGTTGAGAGAACAGATAGGCATCCAAAAAGAATAGAGGACAGAAGGGAATCTAGAGAGAGGAGAGAAGAGAAGGGCATCCAGAGAGAGGAGAGAACAGATGTGAATCCAGAGAGAGGAGAAGACAGAAGGGCATCCAGAGAGAGGAGAGGACAAAAGGACATCCCGAGAGAAGAGAGAACAGAAGGGCATCCAGAGAAATGATAGAACTGGAGTGAATACAGAAAGAGGAGAGTACAGAAGCCCATCCAGAGAGAGCAGAAGACTGAAGGACATCCTGAGAGAGAAGGGGACTGAAGGGCATCCAGGGAGAGAAGAAAACAGAAGGGCATCCAGAGAGAAGAGAGGACAGAAGGGCATCTAGTTAGAGCAGAGAACAGAAGGGCATCCAGAAAGAGGACAAGGCAGAAGGGCATCCAGATACAGGGGAGGACAGAAGGACATCCACAGAAAAGAGAACAGAAGGCCATCCAGAGAAAGGAGAAGACAGAAGGGCATCTGGATAGAAGAGAGAACAGAAAGGCATCTAGAGAGAGGAGAGAACAGAAGGGCATCCATGGAGAGGGGAGGACAGAATGACATCCAGACAAAGGAGAAGACAGAATAGCATTCAGTTAGAGGAGAAGACAGAAGGGCATTCAGAGAGAGGAGAAGACAGAAGGGCATTCAGTTAGAGGAGAAGACAGAAGGGCATTCAGAGAGAGGAGAGAACAGAAGGGTATCAAGAGAGAGGAGAGGACAAAAGGGCATCCAGAGAGAGGAGAGAACAGAAGGGCATCCAGAGATAGGAGAAGACAGAAGGGCATTCAGTTAGAGGAGAAGACAGAAGGGCATTCAGAGAGAGGAGAAGACAGTAGGGCATTCAGTTAGAGCAGAATACAGAAGGGCATCCAGAGAGAGGAGAGAGCAGAAGGGTATCAAGAGAGAGGAGAAGACAAAAGGGCATTCAGAGAGAGGAGAGAACAGAATTGCATCCAGAGATATGAGAAGACTGAAGGGCATCCAGAGAGAGGAGAGGACCAAAGGACATCCTGAGAGAAGAGAGGATAAAACGGCATCTAGAGGGAGGAGAAGACAGAAGGGAATCCAGAGAAAGAGAGAACAGAAGGGCATCCAGAGAGAGAAGAGGACAGAAGGGCATCCAGATAGAGGAGAGGACAGAAGGGCATCCAGAGAGAGGAGAGTGAAGAAGTGCATCCAGAGACAGGAGAGGACAGAAGGGATCCAGATAGAGGGGAGAACAGAAAGCCATCCAGAGAGAGGAGAAGACATAAGGGCATCTAGGGAGAGTAGAGAATAAAAAGGTATTCAGATATCGTAGAAGACAGAAGAATATCCAGAGAGAGGAGAGAACATAAGGGCATCCAGAGAGAATAGAGGACAGAAGGGCATGTAGAGAGAGCAGATAAAAGAAGGTTATCCAGAAGATGAGAAGACAGAGGGGCATTGGGATATAGGAGAAGACAGAAGGTCTTCCAGAGAGAGGAGAGGACAGAATGGCCTCAAGAGAGAAGAGAGACAAGAAGGGCATCCAGAGAGAGGAGAGTTCAGAAGGGCATCCAGAGAGAGGAGAACAGATGGGCATCCAGACAAAGGAGAGAGTAGAAGGGCATCCATTGAGAGGAGAAGACAATAGGGCTTCTGGAGAGAGGAGAGAACAGAAGGGCATCCAGAGTGAGGAGAGCGTAGAAGGGCATCCAGAGAGAGGAGAAGACAGAAGGGCATCCGGAGAGAAGAGAGAACAGATGGGCATCCAGTGAGAGGAGTTGACAGAAGGGAAGCTGGAGATCGAGAGAACAGAAAGGCATAGGGAGAGAGAAGAAGACAGAAGGGCATCCACAGTGGGGAGAGTAAAGAAAGGCATCCAGAGGGAGGATAAAACAGAAAGGCATCCAAAGGGAGGAGGAGACAGAATTTCCTCCAGAGAGAAGACAGAGCCGAAGGGCATCCAGAGAGAGGAGAGGAAAGAAGGGCATTCACATAAAATAGTACAGAAGGCCATAGAGAGAGAGGAGAAGACAGCAGGGCATCTAGATAGAGGAGAGAACAGAAGGGCATTCAGAAAGAGGAGAGAAAATAAGGGCAACCAGAGAAGGAGAAGATAGAAGCGAATCCAGAGAGAGGAGAGAACAGATGTGGATCCAGAGAGAAGAGAAGACAGAAGGGAAGCTGGAGATCGAGAGAACCGATGGTCATAGGGAGAGAGAAGAAGACAGAAGGGCATCCAGAGAGGGGAGAGTACAGAAGGGCATCCAGAGGGAGGAGAAAACAGAAGGGCATCCAGAGAGAGGAGAGGGAAGAAGGGCATCCCCTGAGAGGAGAGAACAAAGGGCATAGAGAGAGGAGAAGACAGAAGGGCTTCCAGATTGAGGAGGAGACAGAATTTCCTCCAGAGAGGAGATAGGGCAGAAGGGCATCCAGAGAGAGGAGAGAAAAAAGGGCATTCACATAAAATAGTACAGAAGGCCATACAGAGAGAGGAGAAGACAGAAGGGCATCTAGATAAAGGAGAGAACAGAAGGGCATCCAGAAAGAGGAGAGAACAGAAGGGCATCCACAGAAGGAGAAGACAGAATCGAGTCCAGAGAGAGGAGAGAACAGAAGGGCATTCGTAGAGAGTAGAGAACAAAAGGGCATCGGGAGAGAGGAGAAGACAGAAGGTCATCCAGAGAGAGGAGAGAACAGAAATGCATCCAGAGAGAGGAGAAGACTGAAGGCCATCCAGAGAGAGGAGAGGATAAAACGGCATCTAGAGGGAGGAGAAGACAGAAGGGAATCCAGAGAAGGAGAGAAAAGAAGGGCATTAAGAGAGAGGAGAGAACAGAAGGGAATCCAGAGAGAGAAGAGGACAGAAGGGCATCCAGTGAGAGGAGAGGACAGAAGGGCATCCAGAGAGAGGATAGAGCAGATGGGAATCCAGAAAGAGGAGAAGACAGAAGGGCATCCGTAGAGAGGAGAGAACAGATGGGCATCCAGAGAGAGTAGAAGACAGAAGGGAAGCTGGAGATAGAGAACAGAAGGGAATGCAGAAAGAGGTGAGTACAGAAGGTCATCAAGAGAGAGGAGAAGACAGAAGGGCATCCAGAGAGAGGAGGAGACAGAATTTCCTCCAGAGAGAAGACCGAGCAGAAGTGAATCCAGAGAGAGGAGAGGACAGAAGGGCATTCACATAAAATAGTACAGAAGGCCATACAGAGAGAGGAGAAGACAGAAGGGCATCTAGATAGAGGAGAGAACAGAAGGGCATCTAGAGAAGAAGATAGAAGCGAATCCAGAGAAAGGAGAGAACAGATGGGCATCCAGAGAGAGGAGAAGACAGAAGGGAAGCTGGAGATTGAGAGAACATAAGGGCATAGGGAGAGAGAAGAAGACAGAAGGGCATCCAGAGAGGGGAGAGTAGAGAAGGGCATCCATAGAGAGGATTAAACAGAAGGGCATCCAAAGAGAGGAGAGGAAAAAGGCATCAAGAGAGAGGAGAGTACAGAAGGGCATCAAGAGAGAGGAGAAGACAGAAGGGAATCCAGAGAGAGGAACGAACAAAAGAGCATCCAGAGGGAGGAGAGAGCAGAAGGGAATTCAGAGAGAGGAGAGAACAGGGCATCCAGAAAGAGGGAGTACAGAAGGTCATCAAGAGAGAAGAGAAGACAGAAGGGAATCCAGAAAGAGGAGAGAACAGAAGGGCATCCAGAGAGAGGAGAGGGAAGAAGGGCATCCCGTGAGAGGAGAGAACAAAGGGCATCCAGAGAGAGGAGAAGACAGAAGGGCATCCAGGGAGAGGAGGAGACAGTATTTCCTCTAGAGAGAAGACAGATCAGAAGGGCATCCAGAGAGAGGAGAGGAAAGAAGGGCATTCACATAAAATAGTACAGAAGGCCATACAGAAAGAGGAGAAGACAGAAGGGCATCTAGATAGAGGAGAGAACAGAAGGGCATCCAGAGAAGGAGAAGATAGAAGCGAATCCAGAGAGAGGAGAGAACAGATGGGCATCCAGAGAGAGGAGAAGACAGAAGGGAAGCTGGAGATTGAGAGAACATAAGGGCATAGGGAGAAAGAAGGAGACAGAAGGGCATCCAGAGAGGGGAGAGTACAGAAGGGCATCCAGAGGGAGTATAAAACAGAAGGGCATCCAGGGAGAGGAGAGGGAAGAAAGGCATCCCCTGAGAGGAGACAACATAGGGCCTCCAGAGAGAGGAGAAGACAGAAGGGCATCCAGAGAGAGAAAGAGACAGAATTTCCTCCAGAGAGAAGACAGAGCAGAAGGGCATTCAGAGAGAGGAGAGGAAAGAAGGGACTTCACATAAAATAGTACAGAAGGCCATACAGAGAGATGAGAAGACAGAACGGCATCTAGATAGAGGAGAGAACATAAGGGCATCCAGAGAAGGAGAAGACAGAATCGAGTCCAGAGAGAGGAGAGAACAGAAGGGCATTCGGAGAGAGTAGAGAACAAAAGGGCATCGGGAGAGAGGAGAAGACAAAATTTCATCCAGAGAGAGGAGAGAACAGAAATGCATCCAGAGAGAGGAGAAGACAGAAGGGCATCCAGAGAGAGGAGAGAACAGAAGGACATCCAGAAAAAAAAAGAGTACAGAAGGGCATCCAGAGAGAGGAGACAACAGAAGGGCATCCAGAGAGAGGAGACAACAGAAGGGCATCCAGAGAGAGAAGAAGACAGAAGGGCATCCAGAGATAGGAGAGGACAGAAGGGCATCCAGAGAGAGAAGAGAGCAGAAGGGCCGAACAGATGGGCATCCAGAGAGAGGAGAAACAGAAGGGAAGCTGGAGATCGAGAGAACAGAAGGGCATAGGGAGAGAGAAGAAGACAGAAGGGCATCCAGAGAGAGGAGAGTACACAAGGGCATCCAGAGGGAGGAGAAAACAGAAGGGCATCTAGAGAGAAGAGAGAACAGAAGGGCACCCGTAAATAGGAGAAGAGAGGAGGCATTGAGATGGAGAAGAGGACCGATGGGCATCCTGAGCGAGGAGAGGACAGAAAGGCATTCAGGGAGAGAAGAGAACAGAAGGGCATCCAGAGAGAGGAGAGGACAGAAGGGCATCCAGAGAGAGGAGAGAGCAGAAGGGCATCTAGGGAGAAGAGAAGACAGAAGGGCATCTGGAGAGAGGAGAGAACTGATGGGCATCCAGAGAGAGAAGAAGACAGAAGGGCCTCCAAAAAGAGGAGAAGACAGAAGGGCATCCGGAGAGAAGAGAGAATAGATGGGCATCCAAATAGAGGAGAAACAGAAGGCACGCTGGAGATCAAGAGAACAGGAGGGCATAGGGAGAGTGAAAAAGACAGAAGGGCATCCAGAGAGAGGAGAGTACAGAAGTGCATCCAGAGGGAGGAGAAAACAGAAGGGCATCCAGAGAAAGGAGAGAACAGAAGGGCACCCGTGAATAGGAGAAGAGAGGAGGCATACAGATGGAGAAGAGGACCGATGGGCATCCTGAAAGAGGAGTGGACAGAAGTGCATTCAGGGAGAGAAGAGAACAGAAGGGCATCCAGAGAGAGGAGAGGATAGAAGGGCATCCAGAGAGAGGAGAGTGCAGAAGGGCATCCAGAGAGAGAAGACAGAAGTGCATCCAGAGAGAGGAGAGAACAGATGCGCATCCAGAGAGAAAAGAAGGCAGAAGGGAAGCTGTAGATCGAGAACAGAAGGGCATAGGGAGAGAGAAGAAGACAGAAGGGCTCCCAAAGAGTGGAGAGTACAGAAGGGCATCCAGAGGGAGAAGAAAACAGAAGGGCAACAAGAGAGAGGAGGAGACAAAATTTACTCCAGAGAGAAGACAGAGCAGAAGGGCATCCATAGAGAGGAGAGGAAAGAAGAGCATTCACATAAAATAGTACAGAAGGCCATACAGAGGAAGGAGAATACAGAATGGCATCTAGATAGAGGAGAGAACAAAAGGGCATCCAGAGAGATGAGAAGACAAAAGGGAAGCTGGATATCGAGAGAACAGAAGGCATAGTGAGAGAGAAGAAGACAGAAGGGCATCCAGAGATGGGAGGGTACAGAAGGGCATCCAGAGGGAGGATAAAACAGAAGATCATCCAAAGAGAGGAGAGGGAAGAAGAGCATCCCCTGAGAGGAGAGAACAAAGGGCATCCAGAGAGAGGAGAAGACAGAAGGGCATCCAGAGAGAGGAGAGGACAGAAGTACACCATAAATAGGAGAAGGGAGGAGGCATCCAGAAGGAGGAGAGGACCGATGGGCATCTTGAGAGAGGAGTGGACAGAAAGGCATTCTGGGAGAGAAGAGAACAGAAGGTCGTCCATAGAGAGGATAGGACAGAATGGCCTCCATAGAGAAGAGAGAAATGAAAGGCATCCAGAGAGAGGAAAGGTCAGAAGGGCATCCACAGAAAAGAGTAAAGAAGGCCATACAGATAGAGGAGAAGACAGAAGGGCACCTAGATAGAGGAGAGAACAGAAGGACAACTAGAGAAAGGAGAGAACAGAAGGGCATCCGGAAAGAGTAGAGAACAGAAGGGTATCCAGAAAGAGGAGAGTATAGAAGGACATCAAGTGTGATGAGAAGACAGAAGGGAATCCAGAGAAAGGATAGAACAGAAGGGCATCCAGAGAGAGGAGAGAGCAAAGGGGCATCCAGAGAGTGGAGAAGACAATAGGGCATCCAGAGAGAGGAGAGAACAGAAGGGCATCCAGAGAGAGGAGAGTGCAGAAGGGCATCCAGAAAGAGGAGAAGACAGAAGGGCATTCAGAGAGAGGAGAGTAAAGAAGGGCATCCAGAGGGAGAAGAGGACCGATGGGCATCCTGAGAGAGGAGTGGACAGAAGAGCATTCATGGAGAGAAGAGAACAGAAGGTCTTCCAGAGAAAGGAGAGGACAGAATGGCCTCCAGAGAGAAGAGAGAAAAGGGCATCCAGAGGTCAGCCAAAGACTAACACACTCAGAGGACAATGTTCACAATTAACCACTGATATGATCAGGGGTTTCCCAATGGAGAACTTAGTGAGATGACTGAAGGAGCAGAAAGGGTTATTGACCCCAGGTGGAAAGCAACAATACCAAACAACCAGAGCCCCCCAGGGTCTAATCCACCAGCCTGGGAAAACATAGGGAGGGACCCAAGACTCCAGAGGTATATGTAGGGGAGGATGGCCTTGTTGGACATAGGTGGGAGAGGAGTTCCTTGGTCCCATAAAAAAATGGACACACAGTGGGTGGTTGGGGAAATGTGAGAGCAGGGAAGGGATAGTGAGGGGGGTAGGTGTGGTCACTGCCTCATAGAAGCATGAGGAGGGGGATGGGATGGGATGGGAGGTTTCTGGTGGTGGGAGGAAGTAGGCTAAGGGGATAAAATCTGAAACGTAAATACTACAACCAATTTTAACAAGCGGGAAAAAAAAGTCTTCAGAACTAACATCTTTAGAAAAAATGTCAGCCCCCTGGGGGTGGGAAATTTTTTTCTCTTGATATTAAAACTTGTTCTGAGAATTGTATATTGCAGAATACACAGCCTTGGTGTATCTACTCATCAAGCAAGCATACTGAGCAGAACTGCCCAAACCTCTGATGTCCTGGAATTCCATCTGGATTCAGTGAAGACACAGCATCAGAGGCTTATCAACTTACTCTTCCCCCCACCCCTCTTCTAAAATCTCAACGCCCTTAATCAGCTTGAAGAAGTTAAAGAACAGTCAGCACCCCTATTCCCAGAGCTTGGGGACTAATGTGGTTAATAATGGTCTGTCTTTCTAGGGACAAGTAGTAGTTTTGTTGGAACAGGGGGGATTAGCTAGGACTTATTGCATAGCCATAACCTATTGGTAGAAATCTGTATAATTATTATCAAGATGAAGTTATAATTTCTTAAATGGTACAAAATTTACTTTGACCTCAAATTTAAGGTTTTCATTGGTACGAGCCTCTTATTAATATAAAAATGAGATGAATATTGATACGCTCATGGGCATTGTGCCTGTATAACACATTTAGGAATAGAATGCCTAGACCCAGCCCTTTTTTAACTTTTTTAACTGATTGGGGATGGTTAACCTATGAGTTAAGGGACTATAGCAAATTCATGGCTTTGAGTTTATTGTTAGGGTGTTTTCCATATTTTATTTAGAAATAGCTGAGAGGAGTGAACAGACAACGGTCCAGGTTACCTTACATGGATAGTTGGTTTTCAAAACATCAGAAGTCCATAGAACTGACGCTACATATATTTATATATTAATGTTCATATTGATTAGAGACCTGTCTGCTCCTGACAGCTTCCTGTCATGGATTCTAAGAAGAAATTGAGCATCCTTGGAGTTACTCCAGTTGTGTGGTAACAGCCACTAGGCAAGAATTGCCTCTCTCCATCTACAGACAAATTACTGTCCAGAAAAGGACACACATGCAGAATAGTTGACTGATTATGTCTGCATAGACAGAGTAATCAGTCCTTAATAATCCTGCATCACCAAGGTCTGTCAGATGATTCTGGGCCAGAAGGCTGAAGATTTGATGCTCCAACGTTCGGTAGTATAGGGGCTTTTCAGGTGTTCAGAGGTCTCTATAAATTGGCTAAGTTTTAGAAGCTATGCTTTGTGCTTCCCACAATTATAGTTAACTCAGTCATTCTGGATTTCTGATGGGGTTGAAAACTTATAGCTATTTACAGTAAGAGAAAAGACTTGAGTGGATGGTCGTCAGCTGACATTCATCCTAAAGCCAGGTTCAGAACTAAATGTTTTAGTTAGGATAGATGACAGAGGTGCTGGTTAGTTAACAAAATGATGGACTGGGTATTAGGACTATCTTGTACCTCACTGGTACAAATTGGCATAATTATGCTCTAATTGTATTTTGAGAGAAAAGTTTCATTTTAACAGGAAGGGTGATGTGTAGGAGGAGTACTGAGAGGAAGAAAAGGAGTAAGAAGAGGAGAAGAAGAAGGAGAGGAGAAGCTAGGTGATGAAAGAGAGAAAGAGGGGGGAGACAGGGAGGCAGATATTCATGTATCTCCACCAGTCAAAGATAGTTGTTATATCTAGGTTGGTCAGTGGGTTACACCTCTGATTGAACAATTCCAAACTTATAACGCTTATAATTAACATTATTTTAAAACAATGTATAAATGCAAAAAGGAAAAGGGGACATAGGATAGGGGTTTTCTAAGGGGTGGGGGAATGGGGAAAGGGGATGGCATCTGAAGTGTAAATAAAATATCTAATAAAAAAATAAATAAATCTAAATCTTGGAGTTATGCCAGTTGTGTGGTGACAGCCACTAGGCAAGAATTGCCTCTTTCCATCTACAGACTAACTACTGTCCAGAAGAGGACACACATGCAGAATAGTCGACTGATTATATCTGCCCAGACAGAGTAATCAGCCCTTAATAATCCTGCATCACTAAGGTCTGTCAGATGACTCTGGGCCAGAAGGCTGAAGATTTGATGCTCGAACATTCGGTAGTATAGGGGCTTCTCAGGTGTTCAGAGGTCTCTATAAATTGGCTAAGTTTTAGAAGCTATGTTTAGTGCTTCCCATAACTTCAGTTAACTCAGTCATTCTGGATTTCTGACGGGGTTGAAGACCCATAGTCTCATAGCCAATCCTGGCTATTTACTTTGAGAGAAAAGATCTGAGTAGATAGTTTTCAGCTGACATTCATTATAAAGCCAAAAAAAAAAAAAGCCAGGATCAAAAGTAAGTGTTTTAGTTAGAAGAGATGACAGAGGTTCTGGTTAGTCAACAAAATGATGGACTGGGTATTAGAACTATCTTATACCTCACTGGTACAATTAGGAATAAGTATGCTCTAACTGTATTTTGAGAGAAAAGTTTTACTTTAATAGGAAGAGTGATATGTAGGAGGAGCTAAGTGGGAAGGAGTACTGAGAGGAAGAGATGGAGTAAGGAGAGAAGATGAAGGAGAGGAGAAGCTAGGTGATGAGAGAGAGAAAGAGAGAGGGGGCATGGAGGCAGATGTTCACAGGTCTCCACCAGTCAAAGATAGTCTTTATATCTAGGTTGGGTATTGGATTACCCTTCTGATTGAGCATTACCAAACTTATAAATCCTTTAATTAACATTTAAAAAATTGTATAAAAGCAAAAAGGAAAGGGGGACATGGGACAGGGGTTTTCTAGGGAGGGGAAATGGGGAAAGGGGATGGTATCTTAAATGTAAATAAAATAAAATGAAAAAAATAAAAAAAAGAATGAGGAGAGAAAAGAAGGGAATCCAGAGAGAGGAGAGAGCAGAAGGGCATCCAGAGAAAGGAGAAAACAGAAGGGCATCCGGATAGAGGAGAGGGAATAAGGGCATCCCGAGAGAGGAGAGAACAAAGGGCATCCAGAGACAGGAGAAGGCAGAAGTCATTCCAGAGAGACAAAGAGACAGAATTTCCTCCAGAGGGAAGACAGAGCAGAAGGGCATCCAGTGAGAGGAGAGGAAAGATGGGCATTCAAATAAAATAGTACAGAAGGCCATACAGAGAGAGGAGAAGACAGAAGGGCATCTAGATAGAGGAGAGAATAGAAGGGCATCCAGAAAAAGGAGAGAACAGAAGGGCATCCAGAGAAAGAGAAGATATAGTGAATCCAGAGAGAGGAGAAACAGACGTGCATTCTGAGCGAGGAGAGAACAGAAGGGCATCGGTAGAGAGGAGAAGACAGAAGGTCATCCAGAGAGAGGAGAGAACAGAAATGCATCCAGAGAGAGGAGAAGACAGAAGGGCATCCAGTGAGAGGAGAGAGCAGAAGGGCATCCAGAGAGAGGAGAAAACAGAAGGGCATCTGGAGAGAGGAGAGAACAGAAGGGCATCCAGAGAGAGGAGAGAATAGAAGGGCATCATGAAAGAGGAGAAGACAGAAGAGAATCCAGAGAGAGGAGAGAACAGAAGGGAATTTGGAGAAAGGAGAATACAGAAGGGCATCCAGAGAGGAGAGGACAGAAGAGCATCCGGGAAGAGAGGAGAACAGAAGGGCATCCAGAGAGAGAAGATAATAGAAGGGCATCCAGAGAGAGAAGAGGAAAGAAAGGGCATCCAGAGAGAGAAGAGAACAGAAGGGCATCCAGAGAGAGCAGAGAACAGAAGAGTATCCATAGAGAGGAGAGGACATAAGGGCATCCAGAGAGAGGAGAAAACAGAAGGGCATCCAGAGAAAGGAGAAGACAGAAAGGCATCCAGAGCGTGGAGAGGACATAAGGACATCCCGAGAGAAGAAAGAACAGAAGCACATCCAGAGAGATGAGAGAACATTAGAGAATCCAGAAAGAGGAGAGAACAAAAGCCCATCCAGAGAGAGCAGAAGACTGAAGGACATCCAGAGAGCGAAGAGGACTGAAGGACATCCAGAGAGAGAATAAGACAGAAGGGCATCCAGAGAGAGGAGAGGACAGAATGGCCTCCAGTGAGAGGAGAGAACAGAATGGCATCTAGATAGAAGAGAAGACAGAAGGATATCCATAGTGAGGAGAAAATTGTCGGGCATCCAGAAAGAGGAGAAGACAGAAGGGCATCCAAAATGAGAGAGAAAAGAAGGGCATCCAGAGAGAGGAAAGAGCAGAAGTGCATCTAGTCAGAGGAGAAAACAGAAGGGCATCTGGAGAGAGGAGAGAACAGAAGGGCATCCAGAGAGAGGAGAAGGCAGGAAGTGCATCCAGAAGGAGGAGAAGACAGAAGGGAATCCTGAGAGAGGAGAGAACGGAAGGGCATTCAGAGAGAGGAGAAGACAGAAAGACCTCCAGATAGGAGAGGACAGAAGGGCATCCCGAAAGAGAAGAGATCAGAAGTGCATCCAGGGACAGGAGAGAACAGAATGGAATCCAGAGAGAGGAGAGAGCAGAAGGGCATCCATAGAGAGGAGAAGAGAGAAGGGCCACCAGAATGAGGATAGAAAAGAAGGACATCCAGAGAGAGGAGTGACCAGAAGGGCATCCAGAGAGAGGAGAAAACAGAAGGGCATCTGGAGAGAGGAGAGAACAGAAGGGCATCCAGAGAGGAGAAGACAGAAGTGCATCAAGAGAGAGGAGAACAGTAGGGCATCCAGAAGGAGGAGAAGACAGAAGGGAATCCAGAGAGAAGGGAACAGAAGGGCATTCGGAGATAGGAGAAGACAGAAGGGCATCCAGAGAGGAGAGGAACAGAAGAGCATCCGGAAAGAGAAGAGAACAGAAGGCTGTCCAGAAAGAGGAGAGAACAGAAGGGCATCCAGAGAGAGAGAAGCATACACAAGGGCATCCAGAGAGAGGAGACAACAGAACAAAATACAGAGAGAGGAGAGAGCAGAAGGGCATCCAAAGAGAGGAGAAGACAGAAGGGCATCCAGAATAAGGAGAGTAAAGTAGGGCATCCAGAGAGAGGAGAGAGCAGAAGGGCATCCAGAGGGAGGAGAAAACAGAAGGGCATCTGGAGAGAGGAGAGAACCGAAGGGCATCCAGAGAGAGGAGGGAATAGAAGGGCATCCTGAAAGTGGAGAAGACAGAAGAGAATCCAGAGACAGGAGAGAACAGAAGGGTATTCGAGAGAGGAGAAGACAGAAGGGCATCCAGAGAGGAGCAGACAGAAGAGCATCCTGGAAGAGAAGAAAACAGAAGGTCATCCAGAAAGAGAAGAGAATAGAAGGGCATCCAGAGAGAGAAGAGGACAGAAGGGCATCCGGAGAGAGAAGAGAACAGAAGGGCATCCAGAGAGAGCAGAGCACAGAAGGGTATCCATAGAGAGGATAGAACAAAAGGGCATCCAGAGAGAAGAGAGAACAGAAGGGCATCCAGAGAAAGGAGAAGACAGGAAGGCATCCAGAGAGAGGAGAGGACAGAAGGGCATCCACAGAGAGGAGAAGACAGAAGGGAATCCATAGAGAGGAGAAAACAGAAGGGCATCCGGATAGAGGAGAGGGAAGAAGGGCATCCCGAGAGAGGAGAGAACAAAGGGCATCCAGAGACAGGAGAAGACAGAAGTGCATCCAGAGAGAGGAAGAGACAGAATTTCCTCCAGAGGGAAGACAGAGCAGAAGGGCATCCAGAGAGTGGAGAGGCAAGATGGGCATTCAAATAAAATAGTACAGAAGGCAATACAGAGAGAGGAGAAGACAGAAGGGCATCTAGATAGAGGAGAGAATAGAAGGGCATCCAGAAAGAGGAGAGAAAAGAAGGGCATCCAGAGAAGGAGAAGTCAGAGCGAATCCAGAGAGAGGAGAGAACAGACTTGCATTCAGAGCGAGGAGAGAACAGAAGGGCATCAGTAGAGAGGAGAAGACAGAGGGTCATCCCGAGACAGGAGAGAACAGAAATGCATCCAGAGAGAGGAGAAGACAGAAGGGCATCCAGAAAGAGGAGAGAGCAGAAGGGCATCTAGAGAGAGGAGAAAACAGAAGGGCATCTGGAGAGAGGAGAGAACAGAAGGGCATCCAGAGAGAGGAAAAGACATAAGGGCATCCATAGAGACGAGAGTTCAGAAGGGCATCCCAAGAGAGGAGAGATCAGAAAGGCATCCATGGAGAGGAGAGTTCAGAAGGTTATCCAGAGAGAGAAGAATTCAGAAATTCATCCAAAGACAGGAGAGAACTGAAGGT
Source organism: Arvicanthis niloticus (assembly GCF_011762505.2). Taxonomy (NCBI): domain Eukaryota; kingdom Metazoa; phylum Chordata; class Mammalia; order Rodentia; family Muridae; genus Arvicanthis; species Arvicanthis niloticus. The sequence goes on along the minus strand of NW_023045542.1, from coordinate 729 downwards.
CATCCAGAGAGCGGAGAAGACAGAAGGGCATCCAGAGATAGAAGAGAACATAAGGGCATCCACAAAGATGAGAGGACAGAAGTTCATGTAGAGAGGAGAGATCAAAAGGGCATCCAGAGAGAGGAGAGAAGAGAAGGGAATCCAGAGAGAGAAGAAGATAGAAGGGCATGCAGAGAGAGGAGAGGACAGAAGGGCATCAAGATAGAGGAGAGTACAGAATGGCATCAAGAGGGAGAAGAAAACAGAAGGGCATCTAGATGGAGGAGAATACAGAAGGGCACGCAGAGAGAGGAGAGGACTGATGGGCATTCAGAGAGAGGAGAGAATACAAGGGCATTAGGAGAGAGGAGAAGACAGAAGGGCATCCAGAGAGGAGAGGACAGAAGAGCATCCTGGAAAGAGAAGAGAACAGAAGGGCATCTAGAGAGAGAAGAGAATAGAAGGGCATCCAGAGAGAGAAGAGGACAGAAGGGCATCCAGACTGATAAGAGAACAGAAGGGCATCCAGAGAGAGCAGAGAACAGAAAGGTATCCATAGAGAGGAGAGGACAAAAGGGCATCTAGAGAGAGGAGAGAACAGAAGGGCATCCAGAGAAAGGAGAAGACAGAAAGGCATCCAGAGAGAGGAGAGGACAGAAGGGCATCCAGAGAGAGGAGAAAACAGAATGGAATCCATAGAGAGGAGAGAACAGAAGGGCATCCATAGAGAGGAGTAGCCAGAAGGAAACC
>NW_023045541.1:69312-145416 GCF_011762505.2 Arvicanthis niloticus | reverse complement strand
CCTCTCTCTGGATGCCCTTCTGCTCTCTCCTCTCTCTGAATGCCCTTCTGTTCTCTCCTCTCTCTGGATTCACATCTGTTCTCTCCTCTCTCTGGATGCTCTTTTGTCCTCTCCTCTCTATGGATGCCCTTCTGATTTTTCCTCTCTCCTGATACCCTTCTGTTCTTTCATCTGTCCCAATGCCCTTCTGTCTTCTGCTCTCTCTTGATGCCCTACAATTCTCTATTTTCTCTGGATAGCCTTCTGTATTCTCCTCTCTCTGGATGCCATTCTGTTCTCTCTTCTCACTGGATGCCCTTCTGTCCTCTCCTCTCTCTGGATGCCCTTCTGTTCTCTTCTCTATCCAGATGCCCTTCTGTATTCTCCTCCCTCTGGATGCCCTTCTGTTCTCTTCTCTATCCAGATGCCCTTCTGTATTCTCCTCTCTGTTGATGCCCTAAAATTCTCTCTTCACTCTGGATACCCTTCTATCTTCTACTCTCTCTGGATGCAATTCTGTTCTGTCTTCTCTCTGGATACCCTTCTGTCCTCTCCTGTCTCTGGATGCCCTCCTCTCTTCTCCTTTTCCTGGATGCCCTTCTGCTCTCCGCACTCTCTAGATGCCCTTCTGAACTCTCTTCTCTCTGGATGCCCTTCTGTTCTCTTCTATCCCTGGATTTCCTTCTGTCCTTTCCTCTCTCTGAATGCCCTTCTGTCCTCCCCTCTCTCTTAATGCCTTTTTGTTCTCTCCTCTCTCTGGATTCCCTATTTGTCTTCTTCTCTCTCTGGATGCCCTTCTCTTCTCTCCTCTCTCTAGATGCCCTTCTGTCCTCTATTCTCTCTGGAAGCCCTTCTGTTCCCTCGTCTCTCCGTATGCCCTTCTGTTCTCTCCTGATCCTGGATGCCCTTCTGTTCTCTCCTCTCTCTGGATGCCCTTCTGTCTTCTCCTCTGTCTTGATGCCCTTCTGTTCACTTCTCTCTCTGGATGCCCTTCTGTTCTCTTCTCTTTCTTGATGCCCTTTTTTTCCCTCCTCTCTCTGGATGCCCTTCTGCATTCTCCTCACTCTGCATGGCTTTCTGTTCTCTCCTCTTTCTAGATGCCCTTCTGTCCTCTCCTCTTTTTGGATCCCCTTCTGCTCTCTCTTCTCTCTGGATGCCCATCAATCCTCTCATCTTTCTGAATGCCCTACTGTCTTCTCCTATCTCTGCATGCCTTTCACTTCTCTCCTCTTCTGGAATCCCTCTTTGTCTTCTCCTTTCTCTGGATGCCCTTCAGTTCTCTTCTCTCTCTGGATGCCATTCTGTCCTCTATTCTCTCTGGATGCCCTCTTTTCTCTAGTCTCTCCAGATGCCCTTCTGTCCTCTCCTCTCTACCAATGCCCTTCTGTCTTCTCCTCTTTCTGGATGCCCTTGTGTTCTCTAGTCTCTCTAGATGCCCTTCTGTCCTCTCCTCTCTCTGGATGCCCTTCTATTCACTTCTCTCCCTGGATGTCCTTTTGTCCTCTTCCCTATCCGGATGCCCTTCTGTCCTCTCCTCTCTCTGGATGTTCTTCTGTCTTCTCCTCTCTCTTGATGACCTTCATTTCTCTCCTCACTCTGCATACCCTTCCGTCTTCTCCTGTCTCTGAATACCTTTCTGTTCTCTCCTCTCACTGGAAGTCCTTCTGTCCTCTCCTCTCTCTGGTTGCCCTTCTGTTCTCTCCTCTTACTGGATTCTCTTCTGTTCTTTCCTCTCTCTGGATTCCCTTCTGTCTTCTCCTTTACCTAGATGCCCTTGTGTTCTCTCCTCTTTCTGGATGCCCTTGTGTTCTCTCCTCTCTCTGGATGCCCTTCTGTCTTCTCCTCTCTATGGATGCCCTCCTATTCTCTCCTCTCTCTGGATGCCCTTCTGTCCACTCGTCTTTCTGTGTTCTCTTCTGTTCTATTCTTTCTGGATAAGCTTCTGTTCTTTCTTTTCTCTTCTTCTCTCTCCCGATGCAATTCTGTTCGTTCCTCAGTCCTGATGACCTTCTGTCTTCTCCTGTCTCTTGATGCCCTACAATTCTCTCATGACTCTTTACATGCGTCTTCTCTTCTATGTGGATGCCATTCTCTTCTCTCCTCTCACTGGATGCCCTTCTGTCCTCTCCTCTCTCTGTATGCCCTTCTGTATTCTCATCTCTCCCCTGCCTTTCTGTCCTCTTCTCTCTCTGGATATCCTTCAGTCTTAGCTCAATCTTGATGCCTTTCTGTTCTATACTCTTTCTGGATTCTCTTCTGTTCTTTAATCTCTCTGGATGCCCTTGTGTTCCCTCCTCTCTCGGGATGCCCTTCGGTCATCTCTTCTCTCTGTATGCCCTTCTGTCTTCTTTTTTCTCTGGATGCCCTTATGTACTCTCCTCTCTCTTGATGTCCTTCTGTACTTTCCTCTCTCTGGATACCCTTCTGTTTTCTCCTCTCTCAGGATGCCCTTCTGTTCTCTCCTCTCTCTGGATGCCCCTCTGTCCTCTCCACTCTCTGGTTGCCCTTCTGTTCTCTCCTATCTCTTGATGCCCTTCTGTCCTCTTCTCTCTATATATATCCTTCAGTCTTCTGATCACACTAGATGCCCTTATGTTCTCTCCTCTTTCTGGACTCTCTTCTGTTCACTCATCTCTCTGGATGCCCTTTTGTTCTCTCCTCTCTCAGGATGCCCTTGTGTCCTCTCCTCTCCATAGATGCCCTTCTGACTTCTCTTTTCGCTGGATGCCTTCTATTCTCTCCTCTCTCTGGATGCCGTTCTGTTCTCTATTCTCTCTAGATGTCACTTGTCTTCTCCTCTCTCTGGATGGCTTTCTGTTCTCTCCTCTCTCTGTATCCCTTCTGTCCTCTCCTTTCACTGGATGCACTTCCTCACACTCCTCTCTCCGGATGCCCTACTGTCCTCTCCTCTCTCTAGATGCACTTCTGTCCTCCCCTCTCTCTGAATGCCCTTCTGTTCTCTCCTCTCTGGATTCCCTTTTTTTCTTCTCCTCTCCCTGGATGCCGTTCTCTTCTCTCTGCTCTTTAGCTGCCCTTCTGTCCTCTATTCTCTCTGGATGCCCTTCTGTTCTCTCGTGTATCCAGATGCCATTCTGTGCTCTCCTCTCTCTGGATGTCCTTCTGTCCTCTCCTTTCTCGGGATGCCCTTCTGCTCTCTCCTCTCTCTGAATGCCCTTCTCTTCTCTCCTCACCTTTGATGCCCTTCTCTTCTCTCCTTTTTCTGGATGCCCTTCTGTTCTCTCCTCTCTCCAGATGCAATTCTGCCTTCTCCTCACTCTGGATGGCTTTCTGTTGTCTCCTCTCTCTGGATGCCCATTTGTCCTCTCCTCTCTCTGTATGCCCTTCTGTCTTCTCCTCTCTCTCTGTATGCTCTTCTGTTCTTTCCTCTCTTTGGATTTTCTTCTGTCTTCTCCTCTCTCTGGATGGACTTCTGTTCACTACTCTCTCTAGATTCACTTCTGTACTATCCTCCCTCTGGATGCTCTTTTGTCCTCTCCTCTCTCTGGATGCTCTTTTGACTTCTGCCTCTCTCTTGATGCCCTTCTGTTCTTTCCTCTGTCCCGATGCCCTTCTGTCTTCTCCTCTCTGTTGATGCCCTACAATTCTCTCTTCACTCTGGATATCTTTCTATCTTCTACTCTCTCTGGATGCCATTTTGTTCTGTCCTCTAACTGGATGCCCTTCTGTCTTCTCCTTTTTCTAGATGCCCTTCTTTTCTCTCCTCTCTTTGGATTCCCTTCTGTCTTCTCCTCTCTCTGGATTTACTTCTGTTCTCTCCTTTTTCTGGATGCCCTTTTGTCCTCCCTTCTCACTGGATGCCCTTCTGTCCTCTCCTCTCTCTGGAAGGCCTTATGGTCTCTTCATTATCCAGATGCCCTTCTGTATTCTCCTCCCTCTGGGTAGCCTTCTTTTCTTTTTCCTGTGGATGCCCTTCTGTCCTCTCCTGTCTCTGGGTGCCCTCCTCTCCTCTCCTTTTTCTAGATGCCCTTCTTTTCTCTCCTCTCTTTGGATTCCCTTCTGTCTTCTCCTCTCTCTGTATGCCCTTCTGTTCTCCCCTATCTCTGGATACCATCCTGACCTTCTCTCTACATGGATGCCCTTCTGTTCTCTCCTCTCTCTGGATGCCGTTCTGTTCTCTATTCTCTCTAGGTACCATTCGTCTTCTCCTCTCTCTGGATGGCTTTTTGTTCTCTCCTCTCTCTGGATCCCTTCTGTCCTCTCCTCTCACTGGATGACCTTCCTCACACTCCTATCTCTGGATGCCCTTCTGTCCTCCCCTCTGTCTCAATGCCCTTCTGTTCTCTCTTCTCTGGATTCCCTTTTTTTCTTCTCCTCTCTCAGGATGCCCTTCTCTTCTCTCCTCTCTCTGGATGCCCTTCTGTCCTCCCCTCTCTCTGGATTCCCTTCTTTTCTCTCATCTCTCTAGATGACCTTTTGTTATCTTTTCTATGCAGATGACCTTCTGTATTCTCCTCTCACTGGATGGCCTTCTGTTCTCTTTTATGTGGATTCCCTTGTGTCCTCCCCTGTCTCTGGATGCCTTTCTGTTCTCTTCTCTTTCTTGCAGCACTTCTGTCCTCTCCTCTTTCTGGATGCCCTTCTGTTCTCTCCTCTCTCTAGAAGCCAGTCTGTCTTCTCCTCTCTCTGCATGCCCTTCAATTCTCTCATCCCCCTGGATACCCTTCCTTTTTCTCCTCTCTCTGGATGCCCTTATGTCCTCTTCATTCTCTGCATTTCCTTCAGTATTCTGCTCTCTCTAGATGCCCTTCTATCCTCTCTTCTCTATGGATGCCATTCTGTTCTTTTCCCTCTCTTGATGCACTTCTGTCCTCTCCTCTCTCTGGATGCCAGTCTGTCCACTTCTCCACTGGTTGCCTTCTCTTTTCTTTTCTTTCTGGATGCCCCTCGTCCTCTCCTATCCCTGGAAGCCATTCTGTCTTCTCCTCTCTCTCTATGCCCTTCAATACTATCCTCACTCTGGATACCCTTCTGTCTTCTCCTCTCTCTGGATGCCGTTCTTTCCTCTTCTCTCTCTGGATGTCCTTCAGTCTTCTGCTCTCTCTAGATGCCCTACTTTTCTCTCCTCTTTCTGGATTCTCTTCTGTTCTCTCATCTCTATGGATGTCATTCTGTTCTCTCCTCTTTTGGGATGCCCTTCTGTCTTCTCCTTTCTCTGGATGACCTTAATTTCTCTCCTCACTCTGGATACCCTTCCATCTTCTCCTGTCTCTGAATGCCCTTCTGTTATCTCCTCTTCCTAGATGCCCTTCTGCCTTCTCCTCGAACTAGATGCCTTTCTATACTCTCCTCCCTCTTGATCCCCTTCTGTCCTCACCTCTTTCTGGATTCTCTTCTGTTCTCTTCTCTCTAGATGCCCTTCTGTTCTTTCCTCTCTCCGGATACCCTTCTGTCCTCTCCTCTCTATGGATGCCCTTCTGTCTTCTCCTCACTCTGGTTGCCCTTCTGTTCACTCAAATCTCTGGATGACCTTCTGACCTCTCCTCTCCATGGATGCCTTTCAGTTCACTCCTCCCTCTCGATGCCATTCTGTTCTCTCCTCTGTCTAGATGCAATTCCTCTTCCCCTCTCTCTGGATCCACTTCCCTTGTCTCCTCTCTTTGGATTCACATCTGTCTTCTCCTTCCCTGAATGCCCTTTTTTTCTCTCCTCTTTCTGGACGCTCTTCTGTTCTCTCCTCTATCTAGATGCCCTTATGTCTTCTCCTCTCACTGGATGGCCTTCTGTACTATTTTCTGTGGATGCCCTTTTTTGCTCTCCTCTCTCTGGATGCCCTTCTGTCTTCTCCTATCTCCCAATGCCCTTCTGTATTCTTCTCTTTCTGGATGTCCTTCTGTTCTCTGCTCTCTCTAGATGCCCTTGTCCTCTCTTCTCTCTGAATGCCCTTCTGTTCTGTTCTCTCCCTGAATGCCTTCTGCCTCTCCTCTCTCTGGATGCCCATCGGTCCACTTCTCCACCTGGATGCCTTCTCTCTTCTCCTCTTTCTGGATGTCTTCCTGTTCTCTCCTCTCTCTTGAAGCCCTTCTGTTTTCTCCACTCTCTGGATACCCTTCTGTTTTCTCCTCTTTCTGGATAACATTCTGTCCCCTACTCTCTCTGGATGCCCTTCTGTATTCTTCTCTCTTTGAATGCCCTTCTGCTGTCTCCTCTCTTTGGATGTCCTTCTGTTCTCTCTTTTCTCGGGATGTCCTTCTGTCCTCTCCTCTCTCTGGATTCCCTCTGTCTTCTCCTCTCTTTTGATGGCCTTTTCTTCTCTCCTCTTTCTGGATGCCCTTCTGTTCTCTCCTCTCTCTCCATACTCTTCTGTCATCTCCTCTCTCAGGATGCACTTCTGTTCTCTCCTCTCTCTGCATTCCCTATTTTTTCCTTTCTCTGGATGCCCTTCTGTCATCTCCTTTCTGTGCATGACCTTCTGTCTTCTCCTCTCTCCCGATGGCCTACTGTTCTCTCCTCTCTCCAAATGCCCTTCTGTTCTCTCCCCTCTTTGGATTCGCTTCTGTCTTCTTTTTCTCTGGATGCCCTTCTGTTATCTCCTCTTTCTGGATGCCCTTCTGTTCTCTCCTCTATCTAGATGCCCTTCTGCCTTCTCCTCTCTTTGTTTGGCCTTCTGTACTATTTTATGTGAATGCCCTTTTTTGTTCTCCTCTCTCTGGATGCACTTCTGTCTTCTCCTAACTCCCGATGTCCTTCTGTCTTCTCTTTCTGGATGCCCTTCTGTCTTCTCCTAACTCCCGATGTGCTTCTGTCTTCTCTTTCTGGATGCCCTTCTGTCCTCTTCTTTCTCTTTATGCCGTTCTGCTCTCTCCTCTCTCTGGATGCCCTTTTGTTCTTCCTCTATCAGGATGCCCTTCTGTCTTCTCCTCTCTCTGGATGCCCTTCTGCTCTCTCCTCTCTCTGGATACCCTTCTGTTCTCTCCTCTCTCCGGATGCCCTACTGTATTCTCCTCTCTCTGGATGCCCTTCTACACTCTCCTCTCTCTTGATGCCCTTCTGTCCTCTCCTCTTTCTGGATTCTCTTCTGTTCTCTTCTTTCTAGATGCCCTTCTGTTCTTTCCTCTCTCTGGATGCCCTTTTGTCTTCTACTCTTTATGGATGCCCTTCTTTTTTTCCTCACTCAGGATGCCCTTCTGTTCTCTCCTCTCTCTGTATGCCCTTCTGTTCTCACTTCTCTCTAGATGCCATTCATCTTCTCCTCTCTCTGGAAGGCTTTCTGTTCTCTCCTCTCCCTGGATCACTTGTGTCCTCTCCTCTCTCTGGATTCCCTTCCTAACACTCCTCTCTCTGGTTGCCCTTCTGTCCTCTCCTCTCTATGGATGCCATTCTGCACTCTCTTCTCTCTGGATGCCCTTCTGTCCTCTCCTCTCTGTGGAAGCCCTTCTGTCCTCCCCTCTCTCTGAATGCGCTTTTGTTCTATACTTTCTCTGGATTCCCTATTTTTCTTCTTCTCTCTCTGGATGCTTTTCTCTTCTCTCCTTTCTCTAGATGTCCTTCTGTCATCTATTGTCTTTGGAAGCCCTTCTGTTTTCTCGAATCTCTGTATGCCCTTCTGTGCTCTCCTCTCTCTGGATGCCCTACTGTGCTGTCCTCTCTCTGGATGCCCTTATGCTCTCTCCTCTCTCTGAATGCCCTTCTCTTCTGTCCTCATTCTGGATGCCCTTTGTCCTCTCCTCTCTCTTGATACCTTTCTGTTCTCTCCTCTCAATGGATGCCCTTCTGCACTCTCCTCCCTCTGGATGCCTTTCTGTCTTCTCCTCTCTTTTGATGCCCTTCTGTTCTCTCCTCTCTCTGGATGCCCTTCTGTCCTCTCCTCTTTCTTGATGCCCTTCTGTTCTCTCCTCTCTCGGGATGCTCTTCTGCCTTCTCCTCACTCTGGATGGCTTTCTGATCACTCCTCTCTCTGGATGCCCTACTGTCCTCTTCATTATTTGGATGCCCTTCTGCTCTCTATTCTCTCTGGACGCCCATCTGTCGTCTCCTCTTTCTGAATGCCCTTCTGTCTTCTCCTCTCTCTCGATGCCTTTCACTTCTCTCTTCTTTCTGGATTCCCTCTTTGTCTTCTCCTTTATCTGGATGCCCTTCTGTTCTCCTCTCTCTTTGGATGCCCTTCTGTCCTCTATTCTCTCTGGATGCCCTCTGTTCTCTAGTCTCTCAAGATGCCTTTCTGTTCTCTCCACTCTCTTGATTCCCTTCAGTCCTCTCCTCTGTTCCCTTATGTTCTCTCCTCCCTCTGGATGCTGTTCTTTTCTCTCCTCTCTCTAGATGCCCTTCTTTCTGCACCTCTTTATGGATACGCTTCTCTTCTCTGCTCTCTCTACATGCCCTTCTGTCCTCTACTCTTTCTGGATGCTCTTATGTTCTCTCCTCGCTCTGGATGTTCTTCTGTCTTCTCCACTCTCTTGAAAACATTCTACTCTCTACTCTCTCTGGATGCCCTTCTTTCTTCTCCACTCTCTGGATGCCCTTCTGTACTCTCCTCTCTGTGGATGTCTTTCTGTCTTCTCCTTTCTCTGGATGCCCTATGTTCTCTCCTCTCTCTGCATGCATTTCTGATCTCTCCTCTCCATGGATGCCCTTTTGATCTCTTTTCTCTCTGGATGCCCTTCTGTTCTCTCTTCTCTCTAGATGCCCTTCTGTCTTCTCCTCTCTCTGGATGGCTTTCTGTTCTCTCCTCTCTCTGGATCCCTTCTGTCCACTCTTCTCTATGGATGGCCTTCTTCACACTACTCACTCTGGATGCCCTTCTTTCCTCTCCTCTCTCTGGATGCCCTTCTGTCGTCTCATCTCTCTGGATGCCCTTCTGTTCTCTCCTCTCTCTGGATTCCCTTTTTGTTTTCTCTTATCTCTGGATGTCCTTCTCTTCTCTTCTCTTCTCTTCTCTTCTCTTCTCTTCTCTTCTCTTCTCTTCTCTTCTCTTCTCTTCTCTTCTCTTCTCTTGTCTCTAGATGCCCTTAAGTCCTCTATTCTCTCTGAATGCCTTTTTTTCTCTTGTCTCTCTGGATGCCTTTCTGTGCTCTCCTCTCTCTGAATGCCTTTCTGTCTTTCCGTCTCTCCCTATGCCTTTCTGTTCTCCTGTCTCGCCGGATGCCCTTATGTCTTCTTCTCTCTCTGGATACCAGACAATTTTCTCCTCACTCTGAATACACTTCTGTCTTCTCCTATCTATAGATGCCTTTCTGTTCACTCCTCTCTCTGGATTCCCTTCTGTCTTCTCCTCAGTCTTGATGTCCTTCTGTTCTCTCCTCTCTCTGGCTTCCCTTCTGTCTTCTCCTCTGTCTGGATGCCCTTCTGTTCTCTCTTCTCTCCAGATGCCCTTCTGTCTTCTCCTTTCTCTGGATGCCCTTCTGCTCTCTCCTCTCTTCGGATGCCATTCTGTTCTCTGTTCTCTGTTCTCTCCAGATGCCGTACTGACTTTTCTTCTCTCTGGATGCCCTTCTGCTCTCTCCTCTCTCTGGATGCCCTTCTGTTCTCTCCTCACCTTGTATGCCCTTCTGTCTTCCCCTCTCTCGGATTGCTTTTCTGTTCTCTCCAATCTCTGGATGCCGTTTTTTTTCTCCCCTAACATTGGATGTCCTCAGTTCTCTCCTCTCAATAGATGCCATTCTGTCTTCTCCTCTCTCTGGATGTCCTTTGGTATTCTTCTCTATCTGGATGACCTTCAGTCCTCTTCTCTCTCTGGATGTCCTTCAGTCTTCTGCTGTCTCTGGAGGAGCTTGTGTTCTCTCTTCTTTCTGCAGTCTCTCCTGCTCTCTCATCTCTCTGGATGTGCTTCTATTCTCTCTTCTCTCGGGATGTCCTTCTGTCCTCTCCTCTCTCTGCATTCCCTTCTGTCTTCTCCTCTGTCTTGATGCACTTCTGTTCTCTCCTCTCTCCACATACCCTTCTGTCATCTCGTCTCTCAGGATTCACTTCAGTTCTTTCCTCTCTCTGCATTCCCTATTTTTCTTTTCTTCTCTCTGGATGCCATTCTGTCATCTCCTCTCTCTGGATGACCTCATGTCTTCTCCAATCTCATGATGCCTTTCTGTTCTCTCCTCTCTCCAAATGTCCTTCTGTTTTATCATCTTTCTGGATTCCCTTCTCTCTTCTCCTTCTCTAGATGCCTTTCTCTTCTCTCCTCTATCTAGATGCCCTTCTGTCTTCTCCTCTCTCTGTATGGGCTTCTGTACTATTTTATGTGGATGCCCTTCTTTCCTCTCCTCTCTCTGGATGCCATTCTGTCTTCTCCTATCTCCAGATGCCCTTCTGTCTTCTCTTCTTTCTGGATGTCCTTCTGTGTTCTCCTCTCTCTGGATGACCATCTGCTGTCTCCTCTCTCTGGATGCCCTTCTGTTCTATCCTCTCTCTGGATTTTCTTCTGTCTTCTCCTCTCCCTTGATGCCCTTCTGTCCTCTCCTCTTTCTAGATGCCCGTTTGTTCTCTCCTTTCTTCGGATGCCCTTTTGACTTCTCCTCTCTCTGGATGCCATTCTGGTCTCTCCTCTCTCTGGATGCCCTTCTGTTCTCTCCTTTCTCCGGATGCCCTTCTGTCTTCTCCTCTCTCTGAATCCCTTTCTGTTCTCTCCTCTCTCAGGATGCACTTCTGTTCTCTCTTCTCTCTGCATTCCCTATTTTTCTTTTCCTCTCTCTGGACGCCCTTCTGTCATCTCCTGTCTCTGAATGACCTTCTGTCTTCTCCTCTCTCTGGATGCCCATCTGTTCTCTACTCTCTCTGAATGCCCTTCTGTTCTCTCCTCTCTCTGGATTCGCTTCAGTCTTCTCCTTCTCTGGAAACCTCTCTGTTTTCTCTTCTTTCTGGATTCTCTTCTGTTCTCTCCTCTCTCCTGAAGCCCTTGTGTCTTCTCCTCTCTCTGGATGCCCTTCTGGTCTCTCCTCTCTCTGGATGCCCTTCTGTTCTCTCCTCTCTCTGGATTCCCTTCAATCTTCTCTTCTCTCTGGATGCCATTCTATCCTCTCCTCTCTCTGGATGCCCTTCTGTCTTCTCCTCTCTCTAGATGCGCTTCTGTTCTCTCCTCTTTCTGGATTTCCTATTTTTCTTTTCCTCTATCTGGATGCCCTTCTGTCATCTCCTCTCTCAGGATGACCTTCTGTCTTTTCCTCTCTCCCGATGCCCATCTGTTCTCTCCTCTCTCTGAATGCTCTTCTGTTCTCTCCTCTCTCTGGATGCCCTTCTATTCTCTCCTCTCTCTGGATTCCCATCTGTCTTCTCCTCTTTCTTGATGCCCTTCTGTTCTCTTCTTTTTATGAATGCCCTTCTGTTCTCTCTAATCTCTTGATTTCTATCTGTTCTCCCCTCTCTCTGGATTCCCTTCTGTCTTCTCCTCTCTCTTGATGCCCTTCTGTTCTCTTCTTTTTATGAATGCCCTTCTGTTCTCTCTAATCTCTTGATTTCTATCTGTTCTCCCCTCTCTCTGGATTCCTTTCTGTCTTCTCCTCTCTCTTGATGCCCTTCTGTTCTCTCCTCTTTCTGGATGCCATTCTGTTCTCTCCTCTATCTGAATGCCCTTCTGTCTTCCCTTCTCTCTGGATGCCCTTCTGTTCTCTCCTCTCTCCAAATGCCCTTCTGTCTTCTCCTATCTCTGTATGCCCTTTTGTCCTCTCCTCTCTCAGGATGCAATTCTGTCTTCTCCTCTCTCTGGATGCCCTTTGTTCACTCCTCTCTCAGGATGCAATTCTGTCTTCTCCTGTCTCTGGATGCCCTTTGTTCTCTCCTCTCTCGGGATGCCCTTCTTCCCACCCTTCTCTCTGGATGCCCTTCTGTCTTCTCCTCTCTCTGGATGCCCTTCTTCACTCTCCTCTCATTGGATGCCCTTCTGTCCTCTCCTATCTCTGGATGCCCTTCTGTCTTCTCCTCTCTCTGGATGCCCTTCTGTCTTCTCTCTACGTATGCCCTTCTGTTCTCTCATCTCACCAGCTTCCCTTCTGTCTTCTCCTCTTTCTGGATGCACTTCTGTTTTCTCCTCTCTCTGGATGCCCTTCTGTCTTATCCTCTCTCTGGATGCCTTTCGGTTCTCTCCTCTCTCTGGATTCCCTTATGTCTTCTCCTCTCTCTGGATGCCGTTTTATCCTCTCCTCGCTCTGGATTCACTCTGTCTTCTCCTTCTCTGAATGCCCTTCTGTTCTTTCCTCTTTCTGGATGCCCTTCTGTTCTCTCCTCTATCTAGATGCCCTTCTGTCTCCTCCTTTCTCTGTATGGCCTTCTCTACTATTTTATGTGGATGCCCTTCTTTCCTCTCCTCTCTCTGGATGCCCTTCTTCACTCTCCTCTCACTGGATGCCCTTCTGTCCTCTCCTATCTCTGGATGCCCTTCTGTCTTCTCATCTCTCTTGATGCCCTTCTGTTCTCTCCTCTTTCTAAATGCCCTTCTGTTCTCTCCTCTCTCCGGATGCCCTTCTGTCTTCTCCTTTCTCTGCATGCCCTTCTGCTATTTCTTCTCTCTGGATTCCCTTCTGTATTCTTCCCTCTCTGGATGCCGTTTTATTCTCTCCTCTCTCTGGATGCCCTTCTGTCTTCTCCTCTCTCTGGATGCCATTCTGTTCTCTCCTCTCTCTGGATGAACTTCTGTCATATCCTCTCTCCTGATGCCCTTCTGCTCTCTCATCTCTCTGAATGCCCTTTTACTCTCTCCTCTCTCTGGATCCACTTTTGTTCTCTCCTCTCTTTAGATTCCTTTCTGTCTTCTCCTCTCTCTTGAGGACCTTCTGTTTTCTCCTCTTTCTGGATGCCCTTCTGTTCTCTACTCTCTCCCCATGCCCTTCTGTCTTCTCCTCTCTCTGGAATCCCTATTTTTCTTTCCTCTCTCTGGATGCCCTTCTGTTCTCTCCTCTCTTCGGAATGCCCTTCTGTCATCTCCTCTCTCTGGATGCCCTTCTGTCTTCTCCTCTCTCGGGATACCCTTCTGGTCTCTCCTCTCTCTGGATGCCCTTATGCTCTCTCCTCTCTCTGCATGCCCTTCCGTTCTCTCTTCTTTGCGGATGCCCTACTGTCTTCTCCTCTCCATTGATGCCCTTCTACTGTCTCGTCTCTCTCTGAATGCCCTTCTGTTTTCTCCTCTCTCTGGATTCCATTCTGTCTTCTCCTCTCTCTCTCAATGCCCTTCTGGTCTCTCCTCTTTCTGGATACACTTTTTTTCTCTCTCTGGATGCCCTTCTCTATTCTCCTCTCTCTGGATGCACTTCTGTTCTCTCCTCTTTCTGGATTTCCTGTTTTACTTTTTTTTTTATTAGATCTTTCATTTACACTTTAGATACCATCCCTTTTCCCCATTCCCCCCCCTTAGAAAAACCCTATCCTATGCCCCCTTTTCCTTTTTGCATTTATACATTTTTTTAAGAAATGTTAATCATAGGCTTTATAAGTTTGGTATTGTTCAATCAGAGGTGTAACCCACTACCCAACCTAGATATATCAACTATCTTTGACTGGTGGAGATACGTAAACATCTGCTTCCCTGTTTCCCTCCTCTATCTCTCTTTCATCACCTAGCTTCTCCTCTCCTTATTCTTCTCCTCTTCTTACTCCTTTTCTTCCTCTCAGTACTCCTCCCACCTTAGCTCCTCCTACACATCACCCTTCCTGTTAAAAGGAAACTTTTCTCTCAAAATACAATTAGAGCATAATTATGCCTATTTGTACCAGTGAGGTACAAGATAGTCCTAATACCCAGTCCATCCTTTTGTTGACTAACCAGCACCTCTGTCATCTATCCTAATTAAAACACTTAGTTCTGAACCTGGCTTTTTCCTTGGCTTTAGGATGAATGTCAGCTGATGACCATACACTCAGATCTTTTCTCTTAAAGTAAATAGCTATAAGTTTTCAACCCCATCAGAAATCCAGAATGACTGAGTTGACTATAATTGTGGGAAGCACCAAGCATAGCTTCTAAAACTTAGCCAATTTATAGAGACCTCTGAACACCTGGACACTCGCTCTACTTCGAAACGTTGGAGCATCTGTTCTTCTGCCTTCTGGCCCAGGATCATCTGACAGACCTTAGTGCTGCAGAATTATTAAGGGCTGATTACTCTGTCTAGGCAGATATAATCAGTCGACTATTCTGCAAGTGTGTCCTTTTCTGGACAGTAATTTGTCTCTATAAGGAAAGTGACAATTCTTGCCTAGTGGCTGTCTCACCACAACTGGAGTAATTCCAAGGATGCTTGATTTCTTCTTAGAATTCATTATAGAAAGCTGTCTGGAGCAGACAGGTCTCTAATGAAAATGAACATTAATACTGAAATGTTTGTCATGTCAATTCTAAGGATTTCTGATGTTTTGAAAACCAGCTATCCATGTAAGGTAATCTGGAGTGTTGCCTGTTAACTCCACTCAGCTATTTCTAAATAAAACATAGAGAACACCCTTATAATAAACTCCAAGTCATGAATTTGCTATAGTCCCTTAACTCACAGGCTGACCATCTCAAATCAGTTAAAAAAGTTAAAGAAGGACTGGGTCTAAGCTTTGTATTCCTAAGTGTGTTATACTGGTACAATGCCTATGAGAGTAACAATATTCATCTCACTCTTATATCACTAAAAAGCTCATGCCACTGAAAACCTTAAAATTTGTAAACAAAGTAAATTGGTGCCATTTAAGAATTTATATCTTCATCTTGATATTAATTATACAGATTTCTACTAATAGGTTATGGCTATGCAATAAACCCTAGCTAATCCTCTCTATTCCGACAAAACCACTACTTTTTCCTAGGGAGACAGCCCAACATTTACCACCTTAGTCCCCATGCCCAGGGAATAGGGGCGCTGACTCATCATTAGCTTCTTCAAGCTGATTATGGGCGTTGAGATATTAGAAGAGGGGTGGGGGGGAGTGCAAGTTGACAATCCTCTGATGCTGTGTCTTCGCTGCCTCCAGATAGAATT
Source organism: Arvicanthis niloticus (assembly GCF_011762505.2). Taxonomy (NCBI): domain Eukaryota; kingdom Metazoa; phylum Chordata; class Mammalia; order Rodentia; family Muridae; genus Arvicanthis; species Arvicanthis niloticus. The sequence continues at coordinate 130,534 of NW_023045541.1, read as the reverse complement.
CACGGACCTCAGAGGTTTGAGCAGGTCTGCCCAGCTTGCTTGTTGAGTAGATACACCAAGGTTGATCATTCTGCAATATACAATTCTCAAAACAAATTTTAGTATCAAGATAGGTTTTTTTTTTTTTTAAAGAGGGCTGACATTTTATTAAGAATGTTGGTTCTAACCGCTTTTCTATTTTTCCCCTTTTATTGGATATAATATTTACATTTCAAATTTTATCCCCTTACCATATTTCCCCCACCACCCAGGAACCCCTTATCCCATCCACCCTCCTCCTGCCTCTATGAAGGTGTTTACCCACCCACCCCCAGCCTCCCTCCCCACCCTCAGATTCCCCCCCCTCAGTGCTCAGCCTTCAGGGTACCAATGATCTTGTCTCCCACCTATGCCCAACAGGGCCATCCTCCCCTACATATACAGCTGGAGTCATGTGTCTCTCCCTATGTGCTCCTGGGCTGGTGGTTTAGACAGTGGGGAGCTCTGGCTGGTTGGTATTCTTGCTCTCCTCACAGGGCCACCAGCCCGTATGGTTCACGGTTCCTTCAATTTACTCTCTGACTCCTCCATTGGGAACTTTGATCATATTAATGGATAGCTGTGGGTACCTGTCTCTGGGTATGTCCGACTCTGAGAGACCTCTAAGGAGACAGCCTTATCAGGCTGCTGTCAGCTTTCCCATCCTGACATCCCTATCAGTGTCTATTTTTGATGACTGCCTATGGAATGAATACCCAGACACAATGGTCTCCCTACAACCCCCCCTTCAGATTCTGACCCACACTTTGTCTCCATATTTGCTCCCTTGGTTATTTAGTTACTCCCTCTAAGAAAGACCTAGGCATCCTCACTTGTTCTTTCTTCTTCATGAGCTTCATGTCGTCTGGTAGTTGAATCTTTGTTGTTTCAAACTTTTGGGCTAATCTCCGCTTATCAGTGAGTAAATACCATGTGTGTTCTTTTGTGATTGGGTTACCTCACTCAGGATGATATTTTCTAGATCCATCCATTTACCTAAGAATTTCTCGAATTCATTATTTTTAATAGCTGAGTAATATTCCATTGTATAAATGTATCACATTTTTTGTATCCATTCCTCTGTTGAAGGGCATCTGGGTTCTTTACAGCTTCTGGCTATTATAAATAGGGTTGCTATGAACATAGTGGAGCATATGTCTTTGTTATTTGTTGAGGGATTTTCTGGGTATATACCCAGGAGTGGTATAGCTGGGTCCACAGGTAGTGCTATGTCCAATTTTCTGAGGAACCGCCAGACTGACTTCCAAAGTGGTTGTACCAGCTTGCAACCCCACCAACAATGCAGGAGTGATCCTCTTTCTTCACATCCTCGCCAACATCTACTATCACCTGAGTTTTTGATCTTAGCCATTCTGACTGGTGTGAGGTGGTATCTCAGTGTTGTTTTGATTTGCATTTCCCTGATGACTAAGGATGTTGAGCATTTCTTAAGGTGCTTCTCGGCCATTCGAGTTTCCTCAGTTGAGAATTCTTTGTTTAGCTCTGTATCCCATTTTTTAATGGGGTTATTTTGTTGTTTGGCATCTAATTTCTTGAGTTCTTTGTAAATATTAGATATTAGCCCCCTATCAGATGTAGGATTGGTAATGATCTTTTCCCAATCTGTTGGTTGCCGTTTTGTCTTGTTGACAGTGTCCTTTGCCTTACAGAAGCTTTGCAATTTGATGAGGTCCCATTTGTCGATTCTTGATCTTAGAGCATAAGCCATTGGTGTTCTGTTCAGGAACTTTTCCCCTGTGCCTAGGTATTCGAGGGTCTTCCCCAACTTCTCTTCTAATATTTTCAGTGTACCTGGCTTTATGTGAAGGTCCTTTATCCACTTGGAGTTGAGCTTTGTGCAAGGGGATAAGAATGGATTAATTTGGATTCTTCTACATGTTGACCTCCAGGTGAGCCAGCACCACTTGTTGAAAATGCTGTCCTTTTTCCACTGGATGAATTTAGCTCCCTTGTCAAATATCAAGTGACCATAGGTATGCGGGTTCATTTCTGGGTCTTCAATTCTGTTCCATTGATCGTCCTTTCTGTCTCTGTACCAATACCAAGCAGTTTTTATCACTACTGCTCTGTAGTACAGTTTGAGGTCCGGAATGGTGATTCCCCCAGAGGTTCTTTTATTGTTGAGAATAGTTCTCGCTGTCCTAGGTTTTTTGTTATTCCAAATGAATTTGTAAATTGCTCTTTCTATCTCTATGAAGAATTGATTTGGAATTTTGATGGGTATTGCATTGAATCTATAGGTTGCTTTTGGCAGGATAGCCATTTTTACTAAGTTAATCCTGCCAATCCAGGAGCATGGGAGATCTTTCCATCTTCTGAGATGTTCTTCAATTTCTTTCTTGAGAGACTTGAAGTTCTTGTCATACAGATCTTTCACTTGCTTTGTTAGATTCACTCCAAGATAATTTATTTTATTCGTGGCTATTGTGAAGGGTGTCATTTCCCTGATTTCTTTCTCTGCCTGTTTATCCTTTGAGTAGAGGAAGGCTACTGATTTGTTTGAGTTGATTTTATATCCAGCCACATTGCTAAAGTTGTTTATCAGGTTTAGGAGTTCTCTGGTGGAAGTTTTAGGTTCACTTAAGTATACTATCATATCATCTGCAAATAGTGAAATTTTGACTTCTTCCTTTCCTATCTGTATACCTTTGACTTCCTTTTGTTGTCTAATTGCTCTAGCTAAGACTTCCAGTACTATATTGAATAGGTAAGGTGAGAGTGGGCAGCCTTGCCTAGTCCCTGATCTTAGTGGGATTGCTTCAAGTTTCTCTCCATTTAGTTTGATGTTGGCTACTGGCTTGCTGTATATTGCTTTTACTATGTTTAGATATGGGCCTTGAATTCCTGATCTTTCCAAGACTTTTAACATGAAGGGATGTTGAATTTTGTCAAATGCTTTCTCAGCATCTAGTGATATGACCATGTGGTTTTTCTCTTTGAGTTTATTTATGTAGTGGATTACATTGATGGATTTCCGAATATTGAACCATCCCTGCATTCCTGGGATAAAGCCTACTTGATCTTGATGGATAATTGTTTTGATGTGTTGTTGGATTCGGTTTGCGAGAATTTTATTGAGTATTTTTGCATCAATATTCATAAGAGAGATTGGTCTGTAGTTCTCTTTCTTTGTTGGGTCTTTCTGTGGTTTAGGTATGAGTGTAATGGTAGCTTCATAGAATGAATTGGGTAGTGTTCCTTCTGTTTCTATTCGATGGAATAACTTGAAGAGGATTGGTATTAGGTCTTCCTTGAAGGTCTGAAAGAATTCTGCACTGAAACCATCTGGCCCCGGACATTTTTTGGTGGGAAGATTTTTAATGACTGTGTCTATTTCTTTAGGCGTTATGGGACTGTTTAGGTGGTTTATCTGCTCCTCGTTTAACTTTGGTACCTGGTATCTATCTAGAAAATTGTCCATTTCCTCCAGATTTTCCAATTTTGTTGAGTATAGGCCTTTGTAGTAGGATCTGATAATTTTTTTAATTTCCTCTGTTTCTGTTGTTATGTCTCCCTTTTCAGTTCTGATTTTATTAATTTGAATGCTGTCTCTGCGCCCTTTGGTTAGTCTGGCTAAGGGTTTGTCTATCTTGTTGATTTTCTCAAAGAACCAGCTCCTGGATTTGTTGATATTTTGTATAGTTCTTTTTGTTTCGACTTGGTTGATTTCAGCCCTGAGTTTGACTATTTCTTGCCGTCTACTCCTCTTGGGTATACTAGCTTCTTTTTGTTCTAATGCTTTCAGGTTTGCTGTCAAGTTGTTGATGTATGCTCTTTCCACTTTCTTTTTGTGAGCACTTAGAGCTATGATTTTTCCTCTTAGTACTGCTTTCAATGAGTCCCACATGTTTTGATATGATGTGTCCTCATTTTCATTTAATTCTAAAAAGTCTTTAATTTCTTTCTTAATTTCTTCCTTGACCAAGTTATCATTGAGTAGAGCATTGTTCAGTTGCCAAGTGTATGTCGGTTTTCTGATGTTTTTGTCCATGTCAAAGACAAGTCTTAATCCATGGTGGTCTGATAAGGTGCTGGGGATTATTTCAATCTTTTTGTATCTGTTGAGGCCTGTTTTGTGACCAATTATATGGTCTATTTTCGAGAAGGTACCATGAGGTGCTGAGAAGAAGGTGTATTCTTTTGTTTTAGGATGAAATGTTCTATAGATGTCAGTTAAGTCCAATTGGTTCATAACTTCTGTTAGTTTCATTGTGTCTCGATTTAGTTTCTGTTTCCATGATCTGTCCATAGCTGAGAGTGGGGTGTTGAAATCTCCCACTATTATTGTGTAGGGTGCAATGTATGCTTTAAGTTTTAGTAATGTGTCTTTTATGTATGTGGGTGCCCTTACATTTGGGGCATAGATGTTGAGAATTGCAAGTTCCTCTTGGTACATTTTTCCTTTCATGAATATGAAGTGTCCTTCTTTATCTTTTTTGATTACTTCTGGTTGAAAACTGATTTTATTTGATATTAGAATCGCTACTACAGCTTGTTTCTTGGGACCATTTGCTTGGTAGATTGTTTTCCAACCTTTTACTCTGAGGTAGTGTCTGTCCTTTCCACAGAGGTGCGTTTCCTGAATGCAGCAAAATGTTGGGTCCTGTTTACGTATCCAGTCTGATAGTCTATGTCTTTTTACTGGAGAATTGAGTCCATTGATATTAAGAGATATTAAGGAAAAATGAGTGTTGTTTCCTGTTATTTTTGTTATTGGCAATGGAGATATGTTTGTGTAGCTACCTTCTTTTACGGTTTTTGGAGGATTACTTTCCTGCTTTTTCCAGGTTGTAGTTTCCCTCCTTGTGATGGAGTTTTCCACCAATTATCCGTTGAAGTGCTTGGTTTGTGTTGAGATACTGTGTAAATTTGGATTTGTCATGGAATATTTTGGTTTCTCCATCAATAATGATTGAGAGTTTTGCTGGGTATAGTAGTCTGGGCTGACATTTATGTTCTTTTAGGGTCTGTATGATATCAGTCCAGGATCTTCTGGCTTTTATGGTCTCTGGTGAAAAGTCTGGTGTAATTCTTATAGGTCTGCCTTTATATGTTACTTTGCCTTTTTCCCTTACTGCTTTTAGTATTTTTTCTTGTTTTGTACATTTGATGTTTTGACTATTATGTGGCGGGAAGTATTTCTTTTCTGGTCTAAACTATTTGGAGTTCTGTAGGCTTCTTGTATATTTATGGACATCTCTTTCTTTAGGTGAGGGAAGTTTTCCTCTATAATTTTGTTGAGAATATTTACTGGTCCTTTAAGTTGGGAGTCTTCCCCTTCATCTATTCCTATTATCCTTAGGTTTGGCCTTCTCATTGTGTCTTGGATTTCTTGTATATTTTGGGTTAGTAGCTTTTTGTATTTTGCATTTTCTTTGACAGTTGTGTCAATGTTTTCCATGGTATCTTCTGCACATGAGATTCTCTCTTCCATCTCTTGTATTCTGTTGGTAATACTTGTATCTATGACTCCTGATCGTTTTTTTAAGTTTTCTATCTCCAGGGTGTTCTCCCTTTGTGATTTCTTTATTGTTTCTACTTCTGTTTTTAGATCCTGCATGGTTTTGTTTAATTCCTTCTCCCGTTTGGTTGCATTTTCTTGTAATTCCTTAAGGGATTTTTGTGTTTCCTCTCTAAGGGTTTCTATCTGTTCTTTGAGAGTGTTATTTATGTCTTTCTTAAAGTCCTCTATCATCATCATGAGAAGTGATTTTAATTCTGAATCCTGCCTTTCTGGTGTGATGGGGTGTTCAGGGCTTGCTATGATTGGGGAACTGGGTTCTGATGATGCCATGTAACTTTCGTTTCTGTTGCTTACGTTCTTGCGCCTGCCTTTTGCCATCTGGTTAATTCTAGTGTTACCTGTACTTCTGTCTCTGATTGAAGCCTGTCTTTCCCGTTGTCTCGCTTTTGTTTGGTCTTCTAGGAGTCCAGATGTCTTTGTGATTTTTTTCCAGCTGCCCTGATTACAGTGGTATCTCTAGGATGCCTCAGGATATGGTGCCTCCAAGGTAGCAGTCCAGCTAGATGTCTGCTGTTCTGGGTGCAGTGTCTCCTCTTGGATATCTCAGGGTATGTTGTCTGACACTCTGAGTTCAGTTGTTCCTCTGTGGCTCTGGGTTGAGCGGACCTTCCAGAATGTCTCAGGTGGAATCCGGGGTCCACACAACTGCAGACCTGGTAGAGGTCTGGTCTGGGGCTCAGACCCTGCAGGCCTCAGGCCGGAGGGGGGGCGAGCAGCAGAAGGAGCGTGCTAGCACCAGCTATGGGTTCTATGGATCCCCCAGAATGTGTCTGGGGGACTCCTGGGTGCACTCACCCACAGGCCTCAGACTGCAGGAGGGGCGAGCGGCGGAAGGGGCGTGCTAGCGCTGGCTATGGGTCTATGGATCCCCCAGAATGTGTCTGGGGGGCTCCTGGGTGCACTTACCCGCAGGCCTCAGACTGCAGGTGGGGCGAGCGCCTGTTTTTCTTTTCCTCAATCTGGATGACATTCTGTCATCTCCTCTCTCCGGATGCCCTTCTGTCTTCTCCTCTCTCTGAATGCCCTTCTGGTCTCTCATCTCTCTGGATGCCCTTCTGTTCTCTCCTTTCTTTGGATTTCCTTCTGTCTCCTTCTCTATGGATACCCTTCTACTCTCTCATCTCTCTAGATGCCCTTCTGTGTTCTCCTCTCTCTGGATGCACTTCTGTTCTCTCCTCTTTCTGGATTCCCTATTTTTCTTTTCCTATCTCTGGATGTCCTTCTGTCATCACCTCTCTCTGGATGCCCTTCTCTCTTCTCCTCTCTCCCGAGGCCCATCTGTTCTCTCCTCTCTCCGGATGCCCTACTGTGTTCTCCTCTCTCTGGATGCCCTTCTACTCTCTCCTCTCTCTGGATGCCCTTCTGTTCTCTCCTCTCTCTGGATTCCTTTCTGTCTTCTCCTCTCTCTGGATGCCCTTCTGTTCTCTCCTCTCTCTAGATGCTCTTCTGTTCTCTCCTCTATGTAGATGCCCGTCTGTCTTCTCCTCTCTCTGTATGGCCTTCTTTGCTCTTTTCTGTGGATTCCCTTCTGACCTCTCCTCTCTCTGGATGCCCTTCTGTCTTCTCCTGTCTCCCGATTCACTTGTGTCTTCTCCTCTTTCTGGATACCCTTCTGTTCTCTGCTATCTCTACATGCAATTCTGCTCTCCCCGCTCTCTGGATACCCTTCTGTTCTCTCCTCCCTCTGGATTTCCTTCTGTCTTCTCCTCTCTCTTGATGCCCTTCAATTCTCTCCTCTTTCTGGATGCCCTTCTGTTCTTTCCTCTCTCTGAATGCCCTTCTGTCTTCTCCTCTTGCTGGATGCAGTTCTGTTCTCTCCTCTCTCCATATGCCCTTCTGCCTACTCCTATCTCTGTATGCCCTTCTGTCCTCTCCTCCCTCAGGATGAAATTCTGTCTTCTCCTCCCTTTGGAAGCCCTTCTGTCTTCTCTCTCCCTATGCCCTTCTGATCTCTCATCTCACGGGCTTCCCTTCTATCTTCTTCTCTTTCTGGATGCACTTCTGTTTTCTCCTCTCTCCGGATGCCCTACTGTCTTCTCCTCTCTCTGGATGCCTTTCTGTTCTCTACTCTCTCTGTATTCCCTTCTGTCTTCTCCTCTCTCTGGATGCCGTTTTATCCTCTCCTCGCTCTGGATTCATGCTTTCTTCTCCTCTGAATTCCCTTCTGTCTCCTCCTCTATCTATATGGCCTTCTTCACTATTTTATGTGGATGCCCTTCTTTCCTCTCCTCTCTCTGGATGCCCTTCTTCACTCTCCTCTCACTGGATACCCTTCTTTCTTCTCCTCTCTCTTGATGCCCTTATGTTCTCTCCTCTTTCTGGATGCCCTTCTTTTCATTCTTCTCTCTGGAGGCTATTCTGTCATCTCCTCTCTCTGGAAGCCCTTCTGTCTTCTCCTATCTCCAGATGCGCTTCTGTCTTCTCATTTTTCTGGATACCCTTCTGTTCTCTGCTATCTCTACATGTTCTTCTGCTCTCTCCTCTCTGGATGCCCTTCTGTTCTCTCCTCTCTCTGGATTCCATCCTGTCTTCTCCTCTCTCTTGATGCCCTCCTGTTCTCTCCTCTATCTAGATGCCCTTCTGTCTCCTCCTCCCTCTGTATGGCCTTCTCTACTATTTTATGTGGATGCCCTTCTTCCTCTCCTCTCTCTGGATGCCCTCCTACACTCTCCTCTCACTGGATGCTCTTCTGTACTCTCCTATCTCTGCATGCCCTTCTGTCTTCTCCTCTCTCTTGATGCTCTTCTGTTCTCTCCTCTTTCTGGATGCCTTTCTGTTCTCTCCTCTCTCTGGATGCCCTTCTGTCTTCTCCTCTCTCTGGATGCCTTTCTGTTCTCTCCTCTCTCTGGATGACTTTCTGTCATCTCCTGTCTCCCAATGCCCTTCTGCTCTCTCATCTCTCCGAATGCCCTTCTGTTCTCTCCTCTCTCTGGATTCCCTCTGTCTTCTCCTTCTCTGGATGCCCTATTGTTCTCTCCTCTTTCTGGTTTCCCTTCTGTTCTCTCCTCTATCTAGATGCCCTTCTGTCATCTCCACTCTCTCTATGGCCTTCTGTACTATTTTATGTGGATGCCCTTCTTTCCTCTCCTCTCTCTGCATGCCCTTCTGCTCTGTCTACTCTATGGAGGAAATTTTGTCTCCTCCTTTCTCTGGATACCCTTCTGTATTCTCCTATCTACTGATGCCCTTCTGTCTTCTCCTCTTTCTGGATGCCCTTCTGTTCTCTGCTCTCTCGAGATACCCTTCTGTCCTCTCCTCTCTCTGAATGCCCTTCTGTTCTCTTCTCTCCCTGAATGCCCTTCTATCCTCTCTCCTCTCAGGATGCCCATTGGCCCTCTTCTACATCTGGATGCCTCCTCTCTTCTCTTAATTACGGATACACTTCTGTTCTCTCCTCTCTCTGGACGCCCTTCTGTTTTCTCCTCTCTCTGGATGCCCTACTGTTCTCTCCTCTCACTTGATGCCCTTCTGTCCTTTCCTTTCTCTGGGTGCCCATCTGACTTCTCCTCTTTCTGGATTCCCTTCTGCTCTCTCCTCTCTCTGAATGCCTTTCTGTTCTCTCCTCTCTCCGGATGCCCTTCTGTATTCTCATATCTCTGGATTCCCTTCTGTCTTCTCCTCTCTTTGGATGCCCTTCTGTTTTTTCATTTTTCTGGATGCCCTTCTTTTCTTTCCTCTCTCCAGATGCCCTTCTGTGTTATCCACTCTCTGGATGCCCTTCTGCTCTCTCCTCTCTCTGGGTGCCCTTCTGTTCTCTCCTCTCTCTGGATGCTCTTCTGTCTTTTCCTCTCTCCGGATGTGCTTCTGTCCTCTTCTCTCTCTGGATGTCCTTCCGTCTTCTGCTCTCTCTGGATGCCCTTCTGTTCTCTCCTTTTTCTGGATTCTCTTCTGTTCTCTCATTTCCCTAGATGCCGTTCTGTGCTCTCCTCTCTCCCTATGCCCTTCTGTTCTCTCGTCTCTCCAGCTTCCCTTGTGTCTTCTCCTCTCCCTAAATGCCTATCTGTTCTGTCCTCTCTCACGGGCTTCCCTTCTATCTTCTTCTCTTTCTGGATGCACTTCTGTTTTCTCCTCTCTCCAAATGCCCTTCTGTCTTCTCCTCTTTCTGGATGCCCTGCTACTCTCTTCTCTCTCTGGATGCCCTTCTGTTCTGTCCTCTCTCCGGATGCCCTATTGACTTCTCCTGTCCATGGATGCCCTTCTGCTCTCTCCTCTCAGGATGCCCTTCTGTTCTCTCCTCTCTTCCGATACCCTTCTGAATTCTCCTTTCTCTGGATGCCCATCTGCTCTCCCCTATTTCTGTTCTCTCCTCTCTCTGGATTCCCTTCTGTCTTCTCCTCTCTCTGGATGCCATTCTATCCTATCCTCTCTCTGGATACCCTTCTGTCTTCTTTTCTATCTGGATGCACTTTTGTTCTCTCCTCTCTCTGCATGACCTTCTGTCTTCTCCTCTCTCCCGATGCCCTTCTGTTCTCTCCTGTCTCTGAATTCCCTTCTGTTCTCTACTCTCTCTGGATTCGCTCTGTCTTCTCCTTCTCTGATTCCCTTCTTTTTTCTCCTCTCTCTAGATGCCCTTCTGTTCTCTCGTCTATCTAGTTGCCCTTCTGTCTTCTCTGTATGGCCTTCTTTACTCTTTTCTGTGGATGCCCTTCTGATCTCTCCTCTCTCTGGATGCCCTTCTTTTCTCTCCTCTCTCTGGATTCCCTTTTGTCTTCTCCTCTCTCTTGATGCCCTTCTGTTCTCTCCTCTCTCCAAATGCCCTTCTGTCTTCTCCTATCTCTGAATGCCCTTCTGTCCTCTCTTCTCTCTAGATGCAATTCTGTCTTCTCCTCTTTCTGGATATTCTTCTGTTCTCTGCTATCTCTACATGCCCTTCTGCTCTCTCCTGTCTCTGGATGCCCTTCTGTTCACTCCTCTCTCTGGATTCCCTTCTGTCTTCTCCTCTCTCTTGATGCCCTTCTGTTCTCTCCTCTTTCTGGATGCCCTTCTGTTTCCTCCTCTCTCTGAATGCCCTTGTGTCTTCTCCTCTCTCTGGATGCCCTTCTGTTCTCTCCTCTCTCCAAATGCCCTTCTGTCTTCTCCTATCTCTGAATGCCCTTCTGTCCTCTCTTCTCTCTAGATGCAATTCTGTCTTCTCCTCTTTCTGGATGCCCTTTGTTCTCTCCTCTCTCGGGATGCCCTTCTTCCCTCTCTTCTTTATGGATGCCCTTCTGTCTTCTCCTCCCTCTGGATGCCCTTCTTTCCTCTCCTCTCTCTGGATGCCCTTCTGTCTTCTCATTCCCTATGCTCTTCTGTTCTCTCATCTCACCGGCTTCCCTTCTATCTTCTCTTTCTGGATGCACTTCTGTTTTCTCCTCTCTCCGTATGCCCTTCTGTCTTATCCTCTCTTTGGATGCCCTTGTGCTCTCTCCTCTCTCTGGATGCCGTTTAATCCTCTTTTCACTATGGATTCACTCTGTTTTTTTTCTTCTATGAATGCCCTTCTGTTCTCTCCTCTTTCTGGATGCCCTTCTCTTCTCACCTCAATCTAGATGCCCTTCTGTCTCCTCCTCTCTCTGTATGGCCTTCTTTACTATTTTATTTGGATACGCTTCTTTCCTCTCCTCTCTCTGCATGCCCTTCTGCCCTGGCTTCTCTCTTGAGTAAATTCTGTCTCCTCCTCTCTCTGGATATCCTTCTATCTTCTCCTATCTCCTGATGCCCTTCTGTCTTCTCCTCTTTCTGGATGCCCTTCTGCTCTCTGCTCTCTCCAGATACCTTTCTGTCCTCTTCTCTCTAGATGCCCTTCTGTTCTCTACTCTCCCTGAATGCACTTCTCTCCTCTCCTCTCTCAGGATTCCTGTCAGTCATCTTCTTCATCTGGATGCCTCCTCTCTTCTCCTATTTACGGATGCCCTTCTGTTCTCTCCTCTCTCTGGATGCCCTTCTGTACTCTCCTCTCTCTGGGTGCCCTACTGTCCTCTCCTCTCTTTGGATGCCCATCTGTCTTCTCCTCTCTCTGGATGCCCTTATGCTCTCTCCTCTCTGAATGCCCTTCTGTTCTCTCCTTTTTCTCGATTCTCTTCTGTTCTCTCATTTCCCTAAATGGCCTTCTGTCCTCTGCTCTCTCCCTATGCCATTCTGATCTCTTGTCTCTCCAGCTTTCCTTGTGTCTTCTCCTCTCTCTGGATGCCCTTCTGCTCTCTCCTCTGTCTGGATGCCCCTCTGTTCTCTAATCTCTCTGGATTGCTGTCTGTCTTCTCCTCTCTCTAGATGCCATTCAGTCCTCTCCTCTTTCTAGATGCCCTTCTGTATTCTCCTATCTCTTTATGTTCTTCTGTTCTCTCTTCTCTCTGGATTCCCTTTTTGTCTTCTCCTCTCTCTGGATGCACTTCTGTAATCTCCTTTCTTTGGAAGCCCTTCTGTCTTCTCCTCTCTTGTGATGGCCTTCTGTCTTCTCCTAAATCTGGATGCCTTACCATTCTCTCCTCACTCTAGATTCCCTTCTGTCTTCTCCTCTCTATGGATGCCCTTGTGTTCTCTCCTCTCACTGAATGTCTTTCTGTCCTCTCCTCTCTCTGGATGCCGTTCTGTCTTTTCCTCTCTCTGGATGCCCTTCTGTCCTCTTCTCAATCTGGATGTCCTTCAATCTTCTGCTCTCTCTGGATGTCCTTCTGTTCTCTCCTTTTTCTGGATTCTCTTCTGTTCTCTCATTTCCCTAGATGCCCTTCTGGTCTCTCCTCTCTCTGGATTCTCTTTTTGTCTTCTCCTTTCTCTGGATGCCCTTCTCTTCTCTTTTCTCCCTAGAGGCCGTTCTGTCCTCTATTCTGTCTGGCTGCCTCTATATTCTCTCCTCTCTCCGGATGCACTTCTGTCTTCTCTTCTCTCTGGATGCCCTTCTGTTCTTTCCACATTCCGGATGCCCTTCTGTCTTCTCCTCTCTTGGATGCCCTTCTGCTCTCTCCTCTCTCAGGATTCCGTTTTGTTCTCTCCTCTCTCTGGATTCCCTTCTGTCTTCTCCTCTCTCTGGATGCCCTTCTGTACTCTTTTCTGTGGATGCGCTACTTTCCTCTCCTCTCTCTGGATGTGCTCTGCCTTCTCTTCTCTCTGGAGGCCATTCTGTCCTCTCCTCTCTCTGGCTGCCCTTCTGTCTCCTCCTATCTCCCGATGCTCTTCTGTCTTCTCCTCTTTCTGGATGCACTTCTGTTCTCTGCTCTCTCTAGATACCCTACTGTCCTCTACTCTCTCTGTGCTGTTCTCTTCTCTTCTCTCCTGGATGCCCTTCTGTCCTCTCTTCTCTCAGGATTACCATCTGTCCTCTTCTCCATCTGGATGCCTTCTCTCTTCTTCTCTTTCCAGATGCTCTTCTGCTCTCTCCTGTCTCTGGAAGCCCTTCTGATTTCTCCTCTCTCTGGATGCCGTTCTCTTCTCTCCTCTCTCTAGATGCCCTTCTTTCCTCTCCTCACTCTGGGTGTCCTTCTATATTCTCCTCCCTCTGGATGCCCTTTGTTCTCTCCTCTCTCTGAATGCCATTCTTTACTCTCTTCTCTCTTCATGCCCTTCTGTCCTCTCCTTTTTCTGCATGTCCTTCTTTCTTCTCCTATCTTTGGATGCTCTTATGTTCTCTCATTTTTCTGGATGCCCTTCTGTCCTCTCTGCTCTCTGGATTCCCGTCAGTTCTCTCCTACATGTGGATGCATTTTTGTCTTCTCCTCTTTCTGGATGCCCTTCTGAACTCTGCTCTCCATGGATGCCCTTCTGATCTCTGCTCTCTCTAGATGCCCTTCTGTCTTCTCCTCTCGCTGGAAGGATTTCTCTTCTCTCCTCTCTCTGGATCCCTTCTGTCCTCTCCTCTCTCTGGATGTCCTTCTTTGCTCTCCTCCGTCTGGATGCCCTTCTCTCTTCTCCTCTCTCTGGATGCCCTTCTGTCTTCTCCTATATCCTGATGCCTTTCTGTTTTCTCCTCTTTAAGGATGCCCTTCTGTTCTCTTCTCTCTATATATGCCATTCTGTCCTCTATTCTTTCTGGATGACCTTCTGTTCTCTCCTCACCTGGATGACCTTCTGTTGTCTCCTCTCTCAGGATGCCTGTCTGTCCTCTTCGCCACCTGGATGCCGTCTCTCTTCCCCTCTTTCCAGATGCGCTTCTGTGCTCTCCTCTCTCTGGAATCCCTTCTGTATTCTCTTCTCTCTGGATGCCATTCTGTTCTCTCCTCTCTCTGGATGCCCTTCTGTCCTCTCCCCTCTCTGGGTGCCCTTCTGTATTCTCCTCCATATGGATGCCCTTCTGTTATCACCTCCCTCTGGATGCCCTTCCTTACTCTCCTCTATCTTGATGCCCTTCTGTCCTCTCCTCTCTCTGGATGCCTTTCTGTCCTCTTTTCTCTCTGGATGCCCTTCTGTCCTCTCCTCTCTCTGGATACCCTTCTGTCCTCTTTTCTCTCTGGATGCCCTTCTGTTCCTCTCCTCTCTCTAGATGCCCTTCTGTCTTCTCCTCTCGCTGGAAAAATTTCTGTTCTCTCCTCTCTCTGTATCCCTTCTGTCTTCTCCTCTCTATGGATGTCCTTCTTCGCTCTCCTCCATCTGGATGCCCTTTTGTCTTCTCCTCTCTCTTGATGCCCTTCTGTCTTCTCCTATATCCCGATGCCCTTCTGTTTTCTCCTCCTTCTGTATGCCTTTCTGTTCTCTCCTCTCTCTAGATAACCTTCGGTCCTCTACTTTCTCTGGATGGCTTTCTGTTCTTTTGTCTATCTGGATGCCCTTCTGTGCTCTCCTCTCTTTGGAAGCCCTTCTGTGCTCTCCCCTCTCTGGATGACCTGTCTTCTGCTTTCTCCCTATGCCCTTCTTTTCTCTCGTCTCTCCCGATTCCCTTATGCTTTCTCTTCTCTCTGGATGTATGAAAATTTTCTCCTCACTGTGGATACCCTTCTGTCTTCTCCTCTCTTTGGATGCCCTTCTGTCCTCTACCCTCTCTGGATGATCTGTCTTCTCCTTTCTCCCCTATGCCCTTCTTTTCTCTCGTCTCTCCCGATGCCCTTATGCTTTCTCCTCTCTCTGGATGTATGACAATTTTCTCCTCACTGTGATACCATTCTGTCTTCTCCTCTCTCTGGATGCCCTTCTGTCTTCTCCTTTTTCTGGATGCCCTTCTGTATTTTCCTCTCTCTGGGTGCCATTCTGCTCTCTCCTCTCTCAGGATGCCCCTCTGTTCTCTCCTCTCTCTGGATACCCTTCTGTTCTCTCCTCCCTCCGGATGCCCTACTGTCCTCACCTCTCTCTGGATGCCCTTTTACTCTCTCCTCTCTCTGGATGCCCTTCTGTTCTCTCTCCTCTCTGCATTCCCTTCTGTCTTCTCCTCTCTCCTGGTGCCCTTCTGTTCTCTCCTCTTTCCGAATGCCCTTTTGTTCTCTCTTCTCTCTGGATTCGCTTCTGTCTTCTCCTTCTCTGGATGCACTTCTCTTCTCTCCTCTTTCTGGATGCCTTCTGTACTCTCCTCCATCTAGATGGCCTTCTGTCTTCACTTCTCTCTGTAGCGCCTTCTGTATTATTTTATGTGGATGCCCATCTTTGCTCTCCTCTCTCTGGATAATCTTCTGTCTTCTCCTATTTTCAGATGTCCTTCTGTCTTCTCTTTCTGGATGCCCTTCTGTTCTCTGCTCTCTCTAGATGCCCTTCTGTCCTCTCTTCTCTCTGTATGCACTTCTGTTCTCTTCCCTCCCTGAATGCCTTCTGTCCTCTCCTCTCTCAGGATGCCCTTCGGTCCTCTTCTCCATCTGGATGCCTTCTCTCTTCTCCTCTTTCTGGATGCCTTTCTTTTCTCTCCTCTATCTTGAAG
This sequence comes from Arvicanthis niloticus, assembly GCF_011762505.2. Taxonomy (NCBI): domain Eukaryota; kingdom Metazoa; phylum Chordata; class Mammalia; order Rodentia; family Muridae; genus Arvicanthis; species Arvicanthis niloticus. The sequence continues at coordinate 115,160 of NW_023045541.1, read as the reverse complement.
CCCTTTTGTTTTCTCCACTCTCTTGATGCCCTTCTGTTTTCTCCTCGCTCTGGATGAACTTCTGTACTCTACTCTCTCTGGATGTCCTTCTATCTTCTCCTCTCTCTGGATGTCCTCCTGTTCTCTCCTCTCTCTTCGCATGCCCTTTTGTCTTCTCCTCTCTCTGGATGGCCTTCTGCTCTCTCCTCTCTCTGCATACCCTTCTGTTCTCTCCTCTCTCCGGATGCCCTACTGTATTCACCTCTCTCTGGATGCCCTTCTACTCTCTCCTCTATCTGGATGCCCTTCTGTTCTCTCCCCTCTCTGCATTCCCTTCTGTCTTCTCCTCTCTCCCGGTGCCCTTCTGTTCTCTCCTCTTTCCGAATGCCCTTTTGTTCTCTCTTCTCTCTGGATTCGCTTCTGTCTTCTCCTTCTCTGGATGCACTTCTCTTCGCTCCTCTTTCTGGATGCCAGTCTGTACTCTCCTCTATCTAGATGGCCTTCTGTCTTCACTTCTCTCTGTAGGGCCTTCTGTATTATTTTATGTGGATGCCCTTCTTTGCTCTCCTCTCTCTGGATAACCTTTTGTCTTCTCCTATTTTCCGATGTTCTTCTGTCTTCTCTTTCTGGATGCCCTTCTGTTTTCTGCTCTCTCTAGGTGCCCTTCTGTCCTCTCTTCTCTCTGTATGCACTTCTGTTCTCTTCCCTCCCTGAATGCCTTCTGTCCTCTCCTCTCTAAGGATGCCCGTCGGTCCTCTTCTCCATTGGATGCCCATCTGTTCTCTTCTATTTCCGGAGGCCCTTCTGTCTTCTCCTCTCTCTGGATGCCCTTCTGTCTTCTCCTCTCTCTGGATGCCCTTCTGATCTCTCCTCTCTCTTGATGCCCTTCTGTTCTCTCCTCTTTCTGGATGCCATTTTGTTCTCTCCTCTGTCCGCATACCCTCCTGTCATCTCCTCTCAGGATGAAATTCTGTTCTCTCCTCTCTCTGCATTCCCTATTTTACTTTTCCTCTCTCCCGATGCCCTTCTGTTCTCTCCTGTCTCCGAATGCCCTTTTGTTCTCTCCTCTCTTTGGATTCGCTTCTGTTTTCTCTTTCTCTGGATGCCCTCTGTTCTCTCCTCTTTCTGCATGCCCTTCTTTTCTCTCCTCTATCTAGATGCCCTTCTGTCTTCTCCTCTTTCTCTATGGATTTCTGTACTATTTTATGTGGATGTCCTTCTGTGCTCCCCTCTCTTGGATGCCCTTCTGTCTTCTCCTATCTCCCGATGTCCTTCTATCTTCTCTTTCTGGATGCCCTTCTGTTCTCTGCTCTCTCTAGATGCCCTTCTGTCCTCTCTTCTCTCTGGATGCCCTTCTGTTCTATTTTCTTCCTGAATGCCTTCTGTCCTCTCCTCTCTCAGAATGCCCGTAGGTCCTCTTCTCCATCTGGATGCACTTCTGTTCTCTCCTCTCTCTGAATTTTCTAATTTTCTTTTCTTCTCTCTGGATGCCTTTCTGTCATCTCTTCTCTCTGGATGACCTTCTGCCTTCTCCGCTCTCCTGATGCCCTTCTGGTCTCCCCTCTCCCCGAATGCTCTTCTGTTCTCTTCTCTCTCTGGATTTGCTTCTGTCTTCTCCTTCTATGAAAGCCCTCAGTTCCCTCCTCTTTCTGGATGCCCTTTTGTTCTCTCCTCTAGCTAGGTGCCCTTCAGTCTTCACTCTATGTATGGCCTTCTGTACTATTTTATGTGGATGTCCTTCTTTGCTCTCCTCTCTCTGGATGCCCTTCTGTTCTCTCCTCTCTCTAGATTCCCTTCTGTCTTCTACTTTTTCTGGATGCCTTTCTGCTCTCTCCTCTCTTTGGATGCCCTTCTGTTCTCTCCTCTCTCTGGATGTGCTTCTGTTCTCTCCTCTCTCCAGATGCCATACAGTATTTTACTCTCTCTCTGGATGCCATTCTACTCTCTCCTCTCTCTGGATGCCCTTCTGTTCTCTCCTCTCTCTAGATTCCCTTCTGTCTTCTCCTCTCTCTGGATGTCGTTCTATACTCTCCTCTCTCTGGATGCCCTTCTGTCTTCTCCTCTCTCTGGATGCACTTCTGTTCTCTCCTCTTTCCGGATTCCCTATTTTTATTTTCCTCTCCCTGGATGCCCTTCTGTCATCTCCTCTCTATGGATGACTTTCTGTCTTCTCCTCTCACCTGATGCCCATCTGTTCTTTCCTCTCTTCGAATGCCCTTCTGTTCTCTCCTCTCTCTGGATTCGCTTCTGTCTTCTCCTTCTCTGGATGCCCTTCTGTTCTCTCCTCTCTCTTCATGCCCTTGTGTCCTCTTCTCCCTGGATGCCCTTCTGTTCTCTCCTCTCTCTGCATTCTCTAATTTTCTTTTCCTCTCTCTGGAAGCCCTACTGTCATCTCCTCTCTCTGGATGATCTTCTGTCTTCTACTCTCTCCTGATGCACTTCTGGTCTCTCCTCTCTCTGGATTCGCTTCTGTCTTCTCCTTCTCTGAAAGCCCTTTGTTCTCGCCTCTTTCTGGATGCCCTTCTGTTCTCTCCTCTATCTAGATGCCCTTCAGTCTTCTGTCTTCTTCTCTTTCTAGATTCCCTTCTCTCTTCTCCTCTCTCTGGATGCCCTTCTGTTCTCTCCTCTCTTTGGATTACCTTCTGTCTTCTCCTTTCTGTGGATGCCCTTCTGCAATTTCCTCTCTCTGAATGCCCTTCTGTGTTCTCTTCTATGTGGATTCACTTCTGTTCTCTCTTTTTTCTGGATGCCCTTCTGTTCTCTCCACACTCTGGATCCCCTTCTCTCTTCCCCTCTCTCTGGATTCACTTCTGTTCTCTCCTTTCTCTGGATGCCCTTCTGCTTTCTCCTCTCTGTGAATGTCCTTCTGTACACTCCCGACTCTGGATGCCCTTCTGTTCTCTCTTTTTTCTGGATGCCCTTCTGTTCTCTCTTCCCTTTGGATTACCTTCTGTCTTCTCCTTTCTCTGGATGCCCTTCTTTTGTCTCCTCTCTCTGGCTGACCTTCTTTTCTCTCCTCTATCCAGATGCCCTTCTGTCTTCTCCTCTCTTTGGATACCCTTCTGCTCTCTCCTCTCTCTGAATGCCCTTTTGTACAATCCTCACTCTGGATGCCCTTCTGTTCTCTCTTTTTTCTGGATGTCCTTCTGTTCTCTCCACACTCTGGATGCCCTTCTGTCTTCCCCTCTCTCTGGATTCACTTCTGCTCTCTCCTTTCTCTGGATGCCCTTCTTTTCTCTCCTCTCTCTTGATGCCCTTCTGTTCTCTCCTGTATCCAGATGCCCTTCTGTATTCTACTCACTCTGGACGGCCTTCTGTTCTCTTTTCTGGGGATGCCCTTCTGTCCTCCTTTGACTCTGGATGCCCTTCTGTCTTCTTCTATTTCTGGATGGCCTTCTGTTCTCTGCTATAACTAGATGCCCTTCTGTCCTCTCTTCTCTCTGGATGCCCTTATGTTCTCTTCTCTACCTGGATGCCCTTCTGTCCTCTCCTCTCTCACGATGCCCATCTGTTTTCTGCTTTCTCTAGATACCCTTCTGTCCTCTCCTCTCACTGGATGCTCTTCTGTTCTTTCTCTCCCTGAATGCCCTTCTATAATCTCCTCTCTCAGGATGCCCATCGGTCCTCTTCTCTATCTGGATAACTCCTCTCTTCTCCTATTTACGGATTCCCTTCTGTTCTCTCCTCTCTCTGGATTCCCTTCGGTTTTCTCCTAACTCTGGATGCCCTTATGTACTCTCCTCTCTCTGGATGCCCTTCTGTCTTCTCCTCTCTCCCTATGCCCTTCTGTTTCCTCGATCTCCAGCTTCACTTCTGTCTTTTCATTCTGGATGCCCATCTGTTCTCTCCTCTCTCCGGATGCCCTTCTGTCTTTTCCTCTTTCTGGATGACCTTCTGCTCTCTCCACTCTCTGGATGCCCTTCTGTTCTCTCCTCTCTCCGGATGCCTGAAAATTTTCTCCTCACTCTGGAGATGCTTCTGTCTTCTCTTCTCTCTATATGCCCTTCTGTTCTCTCCTGTCACTGGATGCCATTCTGTCCTCTCCTCTCTCTGGATGCCCTTCTGTCTTCTTCTCTCTCCTGATGCCCTTCACTCCTCTTCTTTCTCTGGATGTCCTTCAGTCTTCTGCTCTCTCTGGATGGGCTTCTGTCCTCTCCTCTTTCTGGATTCTCTAATGTTCCCTCATCTCTCTAGATGTGACTCTGTTCTCTCTTCTCTAGGGATGTCCTTATGTCCTCTTCTCTCTCTGGATGCCCTTCTGTTTTCTCCTTTCTCTGGAAGCCCTTCAGTTCTCCTCTCACTGGATGCCCCTTTGTCCTCTCCTCTCTATGGATACCCTTCTTTTCTCTACACTCTCAGGATGCCCTTCTGTTCTCTCCTTTCTCTGGATGTCCTTGTGTCCTCTTCTCTCTCTGGATTCCCTTCTGTACTCTCCTCTTTTTGGATGGCCTTCTGTTCTCTTCTATTTCCGGATGCTCTTCAGTCCTCTCCTATCTGGATTCCCTTCTGTCTTCTCCTCTCTCCAAATGACCTTCTCTCCTCTCCTCGCTCTGGATTCCCTTCTGTCTTCTCCTCCTTCTGGATACCCTTCTGCTCTCTCCTCTTTCTGGATGCTGTTCTCTTCTCTCCTCTCTCTGGATGAACTTCTGTCTTCTCCTCTCTCTGGATGCGCTTCTGTTCTCTCCTCTCTCCAGATGCCCTTCTGTTTTCTCCTCCCTCTGGATGCCCTTCTGTCTTCTCCTCTCTTTGGATGCCCTTCTGCTCTCTCCTCTCTCTGGATTCTGTTCTGTTCTCTCCTCTCCCTGGATGCCCTTCTGTTCTCTTCTCTTTCGGGATGTCTTTCTGTCCTCTCCTCTCTGGATGCCCTTCTGTCTTCTCCTCTCTCCGAATGTCATTCTTTTCTCTCCTCTCTCGGAATTGCCTCCTGTCTTCTCCTTCTGGATGCACTTTTCTCTTCTCCTCTCTCAGGATGCAATTCTGTTCTCTCCTCTCTCCAGATGCCCTTCTGTTTCACCTCTCTCTGGATGCCCTTCTGCTCTCTCCTCTCTCTGGATGCTCGACAATTTTCTCCTCACTCTGGGTATCCTTCTGTCTTCTCTTCTCTCTAGATGCCATTCTGTTCTCTCCTCTCACTGGATGCCATTTTGTCCTCTCCTCTCTTTGGATGCCTTTCTATCTTCTTTCTCCAGATGTCCTTCAGTCCTCTTCTCTCTGGATGTCCTTCAGTCTTCTGCTCACTTTGGATGGGCTTTTGTTCTCTCCTCTTTCTGTATTCTCTAATGTTCTCTCATCTCTCTAGATGTTCTTCTGTTCTCTCTTCTCACGGGATGTCCTTATGTCCTCTCCTCTCTCTGGATGCCTTCTGTCCTCTCCTCTATCTGGATGCCCTTTTGTCCTCTCCTCTCTATGGATACCATTCTGTTCTCTACTCTCTCTGGATGCCCTTCTGCTCTCTCCTCTCTCTGGATGCACTTTTGTTCTCTTCTCATTCCGGATGCTTTTCTGACCACTCCTCTCTGGATGCCCTTCTGTCTTCTCTTCTCTCCAAATGCCCTTCTGTTCTTTCCTCTCATTGGATTCTCTTCCGTCTTCTACTACTTCAGGATGCCATTCTATTCTCTCCTCTTTCCGGATGTCCTTCTGTTTTCTCCTCTCTCCAAATGCACTTCTGTCTTCTTTTCTCTCTGGATGCCCTTCTGTCTTCTACTATCTCTGTATGCCCTTCGGCTCTATCCTCTCTCTGGATTCCCTTCTGTTCTCTCCTCTCTCTGGATTCCCTTCTGTCTTCTCCTCTCTCTGGATGCTCTTCTGTCTTCTCCTCTCTCTGGATGCCCTTCTGTCTTCTCCTTTCTCTGGATGCCCTTCTGTTCTTTCCTTTCTCTGGATGCCATTTTGTCCTCTCCTCTCTCTGGATACCCTTCTATTCTATCCTCTCTCTGAATGCCCTGCTGTTCTCTCCTCTCTCTGATTGCCCTTGTGTCCTCTTCTCTCTCTGGGTGCCGTTCTGTTCTCTCCTCTCTCTGGATTCTGTTCTACCTTCTCCTCTCCCTAGATGCCCTTGTATCCTCTATACTTTTTGGATGCCCTTCTGTTCTCTCCTCTCTCTGGATCCCCTTCTGTGCTCTCCTCTCTATGGATTTTCTTCTCTCTTGTCCTCTCTCTGGATGCCCTTCTGTCAACTCCTCTCTCTGGATGCCCTTTTGTCTTCTCCTTTCTCTGGATGCTCTTCTGTTCTCTCCTTTCTCTGGATGCCATTTTGTCCTCTCTTCTCTCTGGATACCCTTCTGTTCTATCCTCTCTCTACCTGCCCTGCTGTTCTCTCCTCTCTCTGATTGCCCTTGTGTCCTCTTCTTGCTCTGGATGCCCTTCTGTTATCTCCTCTCTCTGGATTCCATTCTGCCTTCTCCTCTCTCTGGATTCCTTTCCGTTCTCTTCTCTTCCTGGATGCCCTTCTGTCCTCTCGTCTCTCAGGATGTCTGTCTGTCCTCTTCTAGGTCTAGATGCCTTCTCTTTTCTCCTCTTTCCGGATGCCCTTCTGTTCTCTCCTCTTTCTGGATTCCCTTCTGTTCTCTCCTCTCTCTGGATGCACTTCTGTCTTCTCCTCTCTCTGGATGCCCTTCTGTTCTCTCCTCTCCATGGATGCCCTTCTGTTTTCTCCTCTCTCTGGATGCCCTTCTGCTCTCTCCTCTCTCTATATGCCCTTCTTTTCTCTCCTCATTCCAGATGCCCTTCTGCTCTCTTCTCTCTCTGGATTTCAGTTCTGTTCTCTCCTCTCCCTGGAAAGCCCTTCTGTTCTCTTCTCTTCCACAATGCCCTTTTGTCCTCTCCTCTCTGGATGCCCATCTGTCTTCTCCTCTCTCCCAATGCCCTTCTGATCTCTCCTCTCTCGGGATTCCCTTCTGTCTTCTACTCCTTCTGGATGCCCTTCTTTTCTCTCCTCTTTCTGTATGCCCTTCTGTTCTCTTCTCTCTCCGTATGCACTTCTGCTTTCTCCTCTCTCTGGATGCACTTTTGTTCTCTCATCTCTCCGGATGCCATTCTCTTTTCTCCTCTCTCTGGATGCCCTTCTGCTCTCTCCTCTCTCTTGATGCCCTTCTGTTCTCTCTTCTCTCCAGATGCCTTTCTGTCTCCTACTCTCTCTGTATGCCCTTCTGCTCTCTCCTCTCTCTGGATTCCCTTCTGTTCTCTCCTCTCTCGGGATTCCCTTCTATCTTCTCCTCTCTCTGGATCCCCTTCTGTTCTCTCCACTCTATAAATTCCCTTCTGTCTTCTCCTCTCACTGGATGCCCTTCTGTCTTCTCCTTTCTCTGGATCCCCTTCTGTTCTCTCCTTTCTCTGGATGCCATTTTGTCCTCTCCTCTCTCTGGATACCCTTCTGTTCTATCCTCTCTCTGGATGCCCTTCTGTTCTCTCTTCTCTTTGGATTCCGTTCTGCCTTCTCTCCTCTCTGGATGTCTTTCTGTTCTCTTCTCTCCCTGGATGCCCTTCTGTCCTCTCATCTCCCAGTATGCCTGTCTGTCCTCTTCTAGGTCTAGATGCCTTCTCTTTTCTCCTCTTTCCGGATGCCCTTCTGTTCGCTCCTTTATCTAGATACCCTTCTGACTTCTCCTCTCTCTGTATGGCCTTCGTTACTCTTTTCTGTGGATGCCCTTCTGCCCTCTCCTCTCTCTGGATGGCCTTCTGCTCTCTCCTCTCTCTGGATGCCCTTCTCTTCTCTCCTCTTTCTAGATGCCCTTCTGTCCTCTATTCTCTCTGGATGCTTTAATGTTCTCTTGTCGCTCTAGATGTCCTTCTGTGCTCTCCTCTCCCTAGATGCCCTTCTTTCCTCTCCTCTCTCTGGTGCCCTTCTGTCTTCTCCTCTCTACCTATTCCCTTCTGTTCTCTGGTCTCTCCGATGCCCTTCTGTCTTCTCCTCTCTCTGGATGCCAGACATTTTTCTTCTCACTCTAGATATCCTTCTGTCGTCTCCTCTCTCTGAATGCCCTTCTGTTCTCTCCTCTCTCTGGATTCCCTTCTGTCTTCTCCTCCTTCTGGATGCTCTTCTGTTCTCTCCTATTTCTGGATGCCCTTCTGTTCTCTCCTCTCTCTAGATGCACTTCTGCCTTCTCCTCTCTCTAGATGCCCTTCTGTTCTCTCTCTCACTTGGTGCCATTCTGTCCTCACCTATCTCTGGATGCCCTTCTGTCTTCTTCTCTCTACGGAAGGCCTTTCGTCCTCTGCTCTCTCTGGATTGGCTTCTGTACTCTCCTCTTTCTGGATTCTCTAATGTTCTCTCATCTCTCTGGATGTACTTCTGTTCTCTCTTCTCTCCGTATGTCCTTATGTCCTCTCCTATCACTGGATGCCCTTCTGTCTTCTCATTTCTATGGATGCTTTTCTGTTCTCTGCTCTCTCTGGATGCCCTTTTGTCCTCTCCTCTCTAGGGATACCCTTCTGTTCTCTCATATCTCTTGATGCCCTTCTGTTCTATCTTCTTTCTGGATGCACTTTAGTTTTCTCCTCTCTCTGGATGCCCTTCTGTCTTCTCCTCTCTCCGCATGCCTTTCTGCTCTCTCTTCTCTCTGGATGCCCTTCTGTTCTATACTCTCTCTGATGTCCTTCTGTCTTCTCCTCTCTATGAATGCCCTCTGTTCTCTCCTGTCTCTGGATTCCCTTTTTGTTTTCTCCTCTCTCTGGATACCCTTCTCTTCTCTTCTCTCTCTAGATGCCCTTCTGTCCACTGTTCTATCTGGATGCCCTTCTGTTCTCTTGTCTCTCTGGATGCCTTTCTGTGCTCTCTTCTCTCTGAATACCCTTCTGTCTTCCCCTTTCTCCCTATACCCTTCTTTTCTCTCCTCTCTCCCGATTCCCTTCTGTTTTCTCCTCTCTCTAGTAGTCCGACACTTTTCTCCTCACTCTGGATAGCCTTCTCTCTTCTCTTCACTCTAGATGCCCTTCTCTTCTCTCATCTTACTGAATGCCATTCTGTCCTCTCCTCTCTCTGGATGCCCTTCTGTCCTCTTCTCTCTCTGGATGTCCTTCAGTCTTCTGATATCTCTGGATGGGCTTCTGTTTTCTCCTCTTTCTGGATTCTCTCCTGTTCTCTCATCTCTCTGGATGCGCTTCTGTTCTCTCATCTCTCTGGATGCCAGTTTGTATTCTCTTCTCTCTGGATACCCTTCTGTTCTATCCTCTCTCTGATTTCCCTTCTATTCTCTCCTCTTCTTGGATTCCCTTCTGCCTTCTCTCTCTGGATGTCCTTCTGTTCTCTTCTCTCCCTGGAAGCCCTTCTGTCCTCTCTTCTCTCTGGGTGCCTGTCTGTCCTCTTCTAGATCTAGATGCCATCTCTCTTCTCCTCTTTCTAGATGTCCTTCTGTTCTCTCCTTCTCTGGAAGCCCTCCTGTCTTCTCTGCTCTCTGGATGCCCTTTTGTTCTCTCCTCTCTCTAGTTGCCCTTCTGTTTTCTCCTCTATCTAGATGCCCTTCTGTCTTCTTCTCTCTCTGTATGGCCTTCTTTACTCTTTTCTATAGATGCCCTTCAGTCCTCTCTCCTCTATGGATGCCCTTATGCTCTCTCTTTTCTCTGGAGGCCATTATGTCCTCTCCTCTCTCTGGATGCCCTTCTGTCTTCTCCTATCTCCCGATGCCCTTTTTTTTTCTTCTCTTTCTGGATACCCTTCTGTTCTCTTCTCTCACTTCATGCCCTTCTGTCCTCTATTCTCTCTGGATGCTTTTATGTTCTCTCCTTTCTCTGGATATTTTTCTGTCTTCTCTGCTCTTTCGATACCATTCTATTCTCTACTCTCTCTGGATGACATTCTGTCTTCTCTGCTCTCTGTATGCTCTTCTGTTCTGTTTTGTCTGTGGATGTGTTTCTGTCTTCTCCTCTCTCTGGATACCCTTCTGTTCTCTCCTCTCTCTGGATGCCCTTCTGTCATCTCCTCTCTTAGGATGCCCTTCTGTCTTCTCCTCTCTCCCAATGCCCTTCTCTTCTCTCCTCTCTTCGGAGGCCCTTCTGTCTTCTTCTCTCTCTCATGCCCTACAAATCTCTCCTCACTCTAGATTACCTTCTGTCTTCTTTTCGCTCTGGATGCCCTTCAATTTTCACCTATTTCTGGATGCCCTCAGTTCTGTCATCTATCTAGATGCCCTTCTGTCTTCTCCTCTCTCTGTATGGCATTCTCTACTCTTTTCTGTGGGTGTGCTACTATCCTTTCCTCTCTCTGGATGTCCTTCTGCCTTCTCCACTCTCTGGATGCCCTTCAGTATTCTCCTCTCTGTGGATGTGTTTCTATCTTCTCCTCTTTCTGGATGCCCTTCTGAAATCTCCTCTCCATGGATTCCCTTCTGAACTCTAGGCTCTCTGGATTCCGCTGTGTTCTCTCCTCTCTCTAGATGCCCCTCTTTCTTCTCCTCTCTCTGGATGGCTTTCTGTTCTCTCTTCTCTCTGGATCCCTTCTGTCTTCTCCTCTCTCTTGATGCCCTTCTGTTCTCTCCTCTCTCCAGATGCCCTTCTGTCTTCTACTCTCTCTGGATGCCCTTCTGGTCTCTCCTCTCTCTGGATTTCCTTCTGTTCTCTCCTCTCTCGGGATTCCCTTCTGTCTTCTCCACACTCTGGATCCCCTTCTGTTCTCTCCTCTCTATGGATTCTCTTCTGTCTTCTCCTCTCTCTGGATGCCCTTCTGTGCTCTTCTCTCTCTGGATAACCTTCTGTCTTCTCTTTTCTCTGGATGCCCTTCTGTTCTTTCCTTTCTCTGGATGCTATTTGTCCTCTCCTCTATCTGGATACCCTTCTCTTCTATCCTCTATCTGAATGCCCTTCTATGCTCTCCTCTCTCTGTTCTATTCTCTCCCTGGATGCCCTTCTGTCCTCTCATCTCTCAGGATGCCTGTCTGTCCTCTTCTAGATCTAGATGCCTTCTCTTTTCTCCTCTTTCCGGATGCCCTTCTGTTCTCTCCTCTCTCTGGAACCCTTTCTGTCTTTTCCGATCTCTCGATGCCCTTTAATTCTTTCCTCTCTCTAGATGCCCTTCTGTTCACTCCTCTATCTAGATGCCCTTCTGCCTTCTCCTCTCTCTGGATGCCCTTCTGCTCTCTCTTCTCTCTTGTGGCCATTATGTCTTTTCTTCTCTCTGGATGCTTTTCTGACCTCTTCTCTACACGAATTCCCTTCTGTCTTCTCCTCTCTCTCATCCCTTCTGTGCTCTCCACTCTCTGGATGCCCTTCTTCATTCTCCTCGCTCTGGATGCCATTCTGTCCTCACCTTTCTCTAGATGCCCTTTTGTCCTCCGTCTCTCTGGATGCCCTTCTCTTCTCTCCTCTCTCTAGATGCCCTTCTGTTCTGTATTCTCCCTGGATGCCTCTCTGTTCTCTCATTTCTCTGGATGCTCTTCTGTGCTCTACTCTCTCTGGATGCCCTTTTGTCCTCTGCTTTCTCTGAATGCCCTTCTGTCTTCTCTTCTCTCCCTATGCCCTTCTGTCTTCTCCTCTCTCTCTATTTGTGACAATTTTCTCTTCACTCTGGATATCCTTCTGTCTTCTCTTCTCTCTAGATGCCCTTATGTTCTCTCCTCTCACTGGAGGCTATTCTGTCCTATCCTTTCTCTGGATGCACTTCTGTCTTCTTCTCTCTCCAGATGCCCTTCAGTCTTCTTCTCTCTCTGGATGTCCTTCAGTCTTCTGCTCTCTCTGTATGGGCTTCTTTTCTCTCCTATTTTTGGATTCTCTAACGTTCTCTCATCTCTCTGGATGTGCTTCTGTTCTCACTTCTCTTGGGATGTCCTTATGTCCTATCCTTTCTCTGGATGCCCTTCTGTCCTCTCTTCTCTCTGTATGCCCTTCTGTCTTCTCCTCTCTCCCTATGCCCTTCTGTTCTCTCATCTCTTCAGCTTCTCTCCTGTCTTCTCCTTTCTCCGGATGCCCTTCTGTTCTCTCCTCTTTCCGGATGCTCTCTTGTCTTCTCCACTCTCTGGATGTCATTCTTTCTTTTCCTTTCTCTGGATGGCTTTCTGTTCTCTCCTCTCTCTGAATGCCCTTTTTTCCTCTCTTCTGTATGGATACCCTTCTGTTCTCTCCTCTTTCTGGATGCCCTTCTCTTCTCTCCTCTTTCTGGATGCCCTTGTGTCCTCTTCTCTCTCTGGATGCCCTTTTGTTCTCTCCTCTATCTGGATGCCCTTCTGTTCTCTTCTCTTTCCAGATGCAATTCTGTCCTCTCCTATCTGGATGCCTATCTGAAAGAGGAGAAAAGAGAAGGCATCTAGATCTAGAAGAGGACAGACAGGCATCCTTCTGTATACTCCTCTCTCCGAATACCCATCTCTTCTCTCTCTCTGGATTCCCTTCTGTCTTCTCCTCTCTCTGGATTCCCCTCTGCTCTATCCTCTCTCTGGATTCCGTTCTGTTCTCTCCTCTCTCTGGATTCCCTTCTGTCTTCTCCACTCTCTGGATGCCCTTCTGTTCTCTCCTCTTTATGGATTCCCTTCTGTCTTCTCTTCTCTCTGGATGCCCTTCTATCTCCTCCTTTCTCTGGATGCCCTTTTGTCTTATCCTCTCTCCCGATGCCCTTCTCTTCTCTCCTCTCTTCCGATGTCCTTCTATCTTCTCCTCTCTCTGGATGTCATACAATTCTCTGCTACCTGTAGATTCCCTTCTGTCTTCTTTTCTCTCTGCATGCCCTAATGTTCTCTCCTCTCTCTGGATGCCCTTCTGCCTTCTCTTCTCTCTGGAGGCCATTCTGTCCTCTCCTCTCTCTAGATGCCCTTCTGTTTTCTACTCTCTGGATGCTTTTCTGCTCTCTCCTCTCTCTGAATTTCCTTCTGTTCTCTACTCTCTCGGGATTCCCTTCTGTCTTCTCCTCTATCTGGATCCCCTTATGTTCTATCCTCTCTATGGATTCCCTTCTGCCTTCTCCTATCTCTGGATGCCTTTCTGTGCTTTCCTCTCTCTGGATGTCCTTCTGCCTTCTCTTCTCTCTGGAGGCCATTCTGTCCGCTCCTCTCTCCGGATGCCCTTCTGTCTTCTACTCTCTCTGGGTGCCCTTCTGCTCTCTCTTCTCTCTGGATTTCCTTCTGTTCTCTCCTCTCTCTGGATGCCCTTGTGTCTTGTTCTCTCTGGATGCCCTTCTGTTCTATTCTTTCCCTTGATGCCCTTCTGTCCTCTCATCTCTCAGGATGCCTGTCTGTCCTCTTCTAGATCTAGATGCCTTCTCTTTTCTCCTCTTTCTGGATGCCCTTCTGTTCTCTCCTCTCTCTTGAAGCCCTTCTGTGTTCTCTGCTCTCTCGATGCCCTTCTGTTCTCTTCTCTCTCTAGATGTCTTTCTGTCTTCTTTTCTCTAAGGATGGCCTTCTTTAATCTTTTCTCTGGATATCCTTCTGCTCTCTCCTCTCTCTGGATGCCCTTCTGCAATCTCTTCTCTCTTGAGGCCATTCTGTCCTACCCTCTCTCTGGATGCCCTTCTGTCTCCTTCTCTCTCCTGATGCTCTTCTGTCTTCTCCTGTCTATGGATGCCCTTATTTTTCCTTCTCTCTGTGGATATGTTTCTGTCTTCTCCTCTCTCTGGATGCCCTTCTGTTCTCTCCTCTTTCTGGATGCCTTTCTGACCACTTCTCTCCATGGATGCCCTTCTGTCTTCTCCTCTCTCTTCATGGCTTTCTGTACTCTCCTCTCTCTGGATCCCTTCTGTACTCTCCTCTCTCTGGAAGCCATTCTTCACTCTCCTCTATCTGGATGCCGTTCTGTACTCTCCTCTCTGGATGCCCCTTTTTCCTCTATTTTCTGTGGATGCCCTTCTCTCCTCTCCTCTCTCTGAATAACTTTTTTTCTCCTCTCTCTGGATTCCCTTCTTTTCTCTTCTCTCTAGATGTCCTTCTGTCCTCTATTCTCACTGGATGCCTTTCTGTTCTCTTGTGTCTCTGGATGCCCTTCTGTGCTCTCCTCTCTCTGGATGCCCTTCTGTACTCTCCTCTCTCTGGATTCCTTTCTGTCTTCTCCTTTCTCCCTATGCCCTTATTTTCTCACGTCTCTCCAGATGCCCTTCTGTTTTCTCCACTCTCTGGATGCCCGACAATTTTCTCCTCACTCTGGATACCCTTCTGATTCTCCTATCTCCCTATGCCCTTCTGTTCTCTCATCTCTCTGACTTCCCTTTTGTCTTCTCCTTTCTCTGGATGCCCTTATGTTATATCCTCTCTCCGGTTGCCCTTCTGTCTTCTGCTCTCTCTGGATGCCCTTCTGCTCTCTCCTCTCTCTGGACGCCCTTTTGTTCTCTCCTCTCTCCGGATGCCCTTCTGTCTTCTCCTCTCTCTGGATGCCATTCTATACTGTCATCTCTCTGGATGCCCTTCTGTTTTCTCCTCTCTCTGGATGCACTTCTGTTCTTTAATCTCTCTGGATTCACTCTTTTTCTTCTCCTCTCTCTGGATGACCTTCTGATTTCTCCTCTCTCCCGATGCCCTTCTGTTCTCTCCTCTCATTGGATTCGCTTCTGTCTTCTTCTCTGGATGCCCTTCTGTTCTCTCCTCTATCTAGATGCCCTCCTGTCTTCTAACTTCTCTAGATGCCCTTCTGTGTTCTGCTCTCTCCGGATGCCCTTTAGTCCCCTTCTCTCTCTGCATGTCCTTCACTCATCTGCTCTCTCTGGTTGGGCTTCAGTCTTTCCTTTTTCTGGATTCTCTCCTTTTCTCTCATCTATCTGGATGCACTTCTGTTCTCTCCTCTCTCTGGATTCCCTTCTTTTCTCTCTTCCCTCTGGAGGCCATTCTGTCATCTCTTCTCTCTTCATGCCCTTCTTTCTTCTCCTATAACCTGATGCCATTATCTCTTATCCTCTTTCTGGATACCCTTCTATTCTCTGCTCTCTCTACATACCCTTCTGTCCTCTACTCTCTCTAGATGCCATTAAGTTCTCTCCTTTCTCTAGGTGTTCTTCTGTCTTCTCTGCTCTCTGGATACCATTCTATTCTTTACTCTCTGTGGATGACATTCTGTCTTCTCTCCTCTCTGGATGCTCTTCTGTTCTTTTCACTCTGTGGATGTGTTTCTGTCTTCTCCTCTCTCTGGATGCCCTTCTGTTCCCTCTGCTCTCTGGATGCCATTCTGTACTCTTCTTTCCGTGGATGCCCTTCTGTCTTCTCCTCTCTCAAGGATGCCCTTCTGTTCTCTCCACTCTCTGTTTGGTTTTTAATTTCTCCTCTCTCTGGATGCCCTTCTGTCATCTCTGCTCTTTGGATGCCCGTCTCTCTTCTCCTCTCTCCTGGTATGCTACTCTTCTCTCCTCTCTTCAGATGCCCTTCTGTCTTCTTCTCTCTCTGGATGCCCTACAAGTCTCTCCTCACTCTAGATTCCCTTCTGTCTACTTTTTGCTCTGGATGCCCTTCTGTTCTCACCTCTTTCTGGATGCCCTTCTGTTCTCTCATCTTTCTAGATGCCCTTCTGTCTTCTCCTCTCTCTGTATGGCATTCTGTCCTCTTTTCTGTGGGTGCGCTATTCTCCTCTCCTCTCTTTGGATGCCCTTCTGCCTTCTCCGCTCTCTGGATGCCCCTCAGTTCAGTCCTCTCTGTGGATGAGTTTCTGTCTTCTCCTCTTTCTGGATGCCCTTCTGAACTCTCATCTCCATTGATGGCCTTCTGATCTCTAGGCTCTCTGGATTCCCTTCTATTCTCTTTTCTCTCTGGAGGCCATTCTGTCCTCTCCTCACTCTGGATGCCCTTCTGTCTTCTCCTATCTTCTGATGCCCTTCTGTCTTCCTGTCTTTCTGGATACCGTTCTGTTCTCTGCTCTTTCTTCATGCCCTTCTGTCCTTTATTCTTTCTGGATGCCCTTATGTTCTCTCCTCTTTCTGGATGTTCTTCTGTCTTCTCTTCTCTCTGGATACTGTTCTATCCTCTACACTCCCTGGATGCCCTTCTGTTTTCTCTGCTCTCTTTATGCCCTTCTGTTCTCCCCTCTCTGTGGATGTGTTTCTGTCTTCTCCTTTCTCTAAATTCCCTTCTGTTCTCTCCTCTCTCTGGAGGCCATTCTGACCTCTCCTCTCCATAGATGCCCTTCTGTCTTCCCCTTTCTCTGGATGGCTTTCTGTTGTCTGCTCTCTTTGGATCCATTCTGTCCTCTCCTGTCTGGATGCACTTTTGTCTTCTTCTTTCTCTGGATGCCCTTCAATCCTCTTCTCTATCTGGATGTCCTTCAGTCTTCTGCTCTCTTTGGATGGGCTTCTGTTCTCTTCTCTTTCTGGATTCTCTAATGTTCTCTCATCTCTCTGGATGACTTTCTGTTCTCTCATCTCACGGGATGTCCTTCTGTCCTCTCCTTTCTCTGAATGCCCTTCTGTCTTCTCCTTTCTTTGGATGCCCTTCCGTTCTCTCCTCTCTCTGGATGCCATTCTGTTTTCTCCTCTCACTGGATGCCCTTCTGTTCCCTCCTCTCTCATGCTACCCTACTTTCTTCTGCTCTCTCTGAATACACTTGTTCTCTCTCCTCTCTCTGATGCCCTTCTGCTCTCTCCCATCCCTGGATGCCCTTCTTCACTTTCCTCTATCTGGATGCCCTTCTGTACTCTCCTCACTCTGGATGCCCTTTTGTCCTCTCCTCTCTGTGTTTGCCCTTCTGTTCTCTCCTCTCTCTGGATGCCCTTTTTTTCTCCTCTCTCTGGATTCCGTTATCTTCAATCTTCTCTCTAGATGCCCTTCTGTCCTCTATATTCTCTGGATGCCTTTCTGTTTTCTTGTCTGTCTGGAAGCCCTTCGGTGCTCTCCTCTCTCTAGATGCCCTCCTGTTCTCTCCTGTCTCTGGATGCCCTTCTGTCTTCTCCTCCATTTGGATGCCCTTCTGTCATCTAATCTCTCTGGATGAACTTCTGTCTCCTCCTCTCTCCCGATACCCTTCTGTTCTCTCCACTCTCCGAATGCCCTTCTATTCTCTCCTCTCTCTGGATTCGCTTCTGTCTTCTCCTTCTCTGGATGCCCTTCTGTTCACTCCTCTTTCCAGATGCCCTTCTCTCTTCTCCTTTCTCTAGATGCCCTTCTGTGTTCTGCTCTCCCCGAATGCCCTTCTGTCATCTCCTTTCTCCCGATGCCCTTCAGTCCTTTTCTCTCTCTTGATGTCCTTCACTCTTCTGCTCTCCCTTGATTGGCTTCTGTTTGCTCCTCTTTCTGGATTCTCTCTTGTTCTCTCATCTATGTGGATGAGCTTCTGTTCTCTCCTCTCTCTGGATGCCCTTCTTTTCTCTCTTCTCTCTGGAGGCCATTATTTCCTCTCTTCTCTCTGGATGCCCTTCTTTCTTGTCCTATATCCTGATACCCTTCTGTCTTCTCCTTTTTCAGGATACCCTTCTATTCTCTGCTCTCTCTACATGCCCTTCTGTCCTCCTTTCTCTCTGGATGCCCTTAAGTTCTCTCCTCTCTCTCTCTCTCTGGATGTTCTTTTGTCTTCTCCGCTCTCTGGATACCATTCTATTCTCTACTCTCCATGGATGTCTTTCTGTATTCTCCTCTCTCTGGATGCCTGACAATTTTCTCCTCACTCTGGATATCCTTCTGTCTTCTCTTCGCTCTAGATGCCCTTCTATTCTCTCCTCTCATTGGATGCCATTCTGTCCTCTCCTCTCTCAGGATGACCTTCTGTCTTCTCCTCTCTCTGGATGCCCTTCAGTCCTCTTCTCTCTCTGGATGTCCTTCACTCTTCTGCTCTCTCTTGATTGGCTTTTGTTCTCTCCTCTTTCTGGATTCTCACTTGTTCTCTCATCTATCTGGATACGCTTCTGTTCTCTCCTCTCTCTGGATGCCCTTCTCTTCTCTCTTCTCTCTGGAGGCCATTCTGTCCTCTCCTCTCTCTGGATGCCCTTCTTTCTTCTTCTATATCCTGATGCCCTTCTGTCTTCTCCTCTTTCTGGATACCGTTCTATTCTCTGCTCTCTCTACATGCCCTTCTGTCCTCTATTTTCCTTGTATACCCTTAAGTTCTCTCCTCTCTCTGGATGTTCTTCTGTCTTCTACACTCTCTGGATACCATTCTATTCTCTACTCATCCTGGATGTCCTTCTGTCTTCTCCTCTCTCTGGATGCCCGACAATTTTCTCCTCACTCTAGATATCCTTCTGTCTTCTCTTCTCTCTAGATGCCCTTCTGTTCTCTCCTCTCACTGGATGCCATTCTGTCCTCTCCTCTCTCAGGATGCCCTTCTGTCTTCTTCGCTCTCCGGATTCCCTTCAGTACTCTACTCTCTCAAGATGTCCTTCAGTCTTCTGCTCTCTCTGGATGGGATTCTGTTCTCTCATCTTTCTGGATTTTGTCCTGTTCTCTCATCTCTCTGGATGCACATCTGTTCTCTCTTCTCTCTGGATGTCCTTCTGTTTTCTTCTGTATCTGGATGCCCTTCTGTCTTCTCCTTTCTCTGGTTTCCATTCTGTTCTCTCCTCACTCTGGATGCCATTTGTCCTCTCATCTCTCTGGATGCACTTCTGTTCACTTCTCTCTCTGGATGGCCGACTGTCCTCTTCTCCATCTAGATTCCTTCTCTCTTCTCCTCTTTCCGGGTACCCTTCTGTTCTCTCCTCTCTCTGGAAGCCCTTCTGCTTCTCTGCTCTCTGGATGCCTTTCTGTTCTCTCCTCTTTCTAGATGCCCTTATGTTCTCTCCTTTATCTAGATGCCCTTCTGCATTCTCCTCTCTCTGGATGCCCTTCTTTTCTCTCTTCTCTCTGGAGGCCATACTGTCTTCTCCTCTCTCTGGATACACTTCTGTCTTCTTCTATCTTCTGATGCCCTTCTGTCTTCCTGTCTTTCTGGATACCGTTCTGTTCTCTGCTCTCTCTTCATGCCCTTCTGTCCTTTATTCTTTCTGGATGCCCTTATATTCTCTCATCTTTCTGGATGTTCTTCTGTCTTCTCAGCTCTCTGGATACTATTCTAATCTCTACACACCCTGGATGCCCTTCTGTTTTCTCTGCTCTCTGACTGCCCTTCGATTCTCCCCTATCTGTGGATGTGTTTCTGTCTTCTCCTCTCTCTGGATGCCCTTCTGTTCTCTCCTCTCTCTGGAGGCCCTTCTGTCCTCTCCTCTCTCTTGATACCCTTCTGTCTTCTCCTCTCTCTGGATGGCTTTCTGTTCTCTCTTCTCTCTGGATCCATTCGGCCGTCTGCTCTCGCTGGCTGCCCTTCTGTCCTCTCCTCTCTCTTGATACCCTTCTGTCTCTCTTCTTCCTGGATGCCCTTCTGTTCTCCCTTCTCTCTGGATTCCCTGTTTGTCTTCTCCTCTCACTAGATGCCCTTTGGTACTCTATTCTCTCTGGATGCCTCTCTGTGCTCTGGTCTCTCTGGATGCCCTTCTGTGCTATCCTCTCTCTAGATGCCCTTCTGTCCACTCCTCTCTCTGGATGCCCTTCTGTCTTCTCCTCTCTCCCCATGCCCTTCTGTTCTCTCATCTCTCCCGATGCCCTACTGTCTTCTCCTCACTCTGGATGCCTGACAATTTTCTCCTCACTCTGGATATCCTTCTGTCTTCTCTTCTAACTAGATGCCCTTCTATTCTCTCCTCTTACTGGATGCCATTATACACTTTCCTCTCTCTAGATGCCCTTCTGCATTCTTCTTTCTCTGGATGTCCTTCAGTCTTCTCCTCTCTCCTGATGCCCTTCTGTTCTCTCCTCTCTCTGAATGCTCTTCTGTTCTCTCCTCTCTCTGGATTCGCTTCTGTCTTCTCCTTCTCTGGATTCCCTTCTGTTCTCTCTTCTTTCTTGGTGCCCTTCTGTTCTCTCCTCTGTCTAGATGCCCTTCTGTCTTCTCCTCTCTCTAGATGCCCTTCTGTGTTTTCCTCTCTCTGGATGCTCGTTTCTCTTTTCTTCTCTCTGGATACCCTTCTGTTCTATCCTCTCTCTGGATGCCCTTCTGAACTATCCTCTCTCTGGATGCCCTTGTGTCCTCTTCTCACTCTGGATGCCCTTCTTTTCTCCCATTTCTCTGGATTCCCTTCTGTCTTGTCCAATCTCAGGATGCCCTTCTGTTCTCTCCTCTCTCTAGATGCCCTTCTATTTGCTCCTCGATCTAGATGCCCTTCTGTATTCTCCTCTCTCTCTATGGCATTCTTTACTCTTTTTTGTGGATGCCCTTCTGCCCTTTCCTCTCTCTGGATGCCCTTCTTTTCTCTCTTCTCTCTTGAAGGCCATTCTGTCCTCTCCTCTCTCTGGATGCGTTTCTGTCTTATCCTATCTCCAGATGCCCTTCTTTTTTCTCCTCTTTCTGGATACCCTTCAGTTATCTGCTCTCTCTACATGCCCTTCTGTCCTCTATTCTCTCTGGATGCCTTTATGTTTTCTCCTCTCTCTGGATGTTCTCCTGACTTCTCCACTCTCTGGATACCGTTTTATTCTCTACTCTCCCAGGATACCCTTCTGTCTTCTCTGCTCTCTGGATGCCCTTCTGTTCGCCCCTCTCTGTGGATGTGTTTCTGTCTTCTCCTCTCTCTGGATGCCCTTCAGCTCTCTCCTCTCTCTAGATGACCTTCTTTTCTCTCCTCTCTACGGATGCCCTTCTGTCTTCTCCTCTCTGTGGATGCCCTTTTGTTCTCTCCTCCATCTGGATGCCATTCTGTCTTCTCTGCTCTCTGGATTCCCTTCCGTTCTCTCCTCTTTCTAGATGTATTTCAGTTCTCTCCTCTATCTAGATGACCTTCTGTCTTCTCCTCTCTCTGTATGGTCTCCTTTACTCTTTTGTGTGGATGCCCTTCTGCATTCTCCTTTCTCTGGATACCCTTATATTCTCTCTTCTCCCTTGAGTCCATTCTGTCCTATCCTCTCTCTGGATGCCCGTCAATTTATTCCTATATCCCGATGCCCTTCTGTCTTCCTCTCATTCTGGATAACCTTATGTTCTCTTCTCTCACTTCATGCCCTTCTGTGCTCTATTCGCTCTGGATGCCCTTATGTTCTCTCCTGTCTCTGGAAGTTCTTCTGTCTTCTCCGCTCTCTGGATACTGTTCTATTCTCTACGATCCCTGGATGCTCTTCTGTTTTCTCTGCTCTCTGAAAGCCCTTCTATTCTCCCCTCTTTGTGGATGTGTTTCTGTCTTCTCCTCTCTCTGTATTCCCTTCTGTTCTCTCCTCTCTCTGGATTCCCTTCTCTCTTCTCCTCTCTCTTTATGCCCTTCTGTTCTCTACTCTTTCGAGATACCCTTCTGTCTCTCCTTTCTCCGGATGCCCTTCTGTCTTCTCCTCTCTCCAGATGCCCTTCTGTTCTCTCCTCTCTCTGGATGCCCTTCTGTTCTCTCCTTTCTCTGGATGCCCTTCTCTCTTCTCCTCTCTCTGGATGCCATTTGTTCTCTCCTCTCTCGGGATGCCCTTCTTCCCTCTTTTTTCTCTAGATGCCCTTTTGAATTCTCCTCCCTCTGGATGCCATTCTGTCCTCTCCTCTCTCTGGATGCCCTTATGTCTTCTCCTATCTCCCAATGCCCTTCTGTCTTCTTCTCTTTCTGGATACCCTTCTGTTCTCTGCTCTCTCTTTATGCCCTTCTGTCCTCTATTTTCTCTGGATGCTTATATGTTCTCTCCTTTCTCTGGATGACCTTCTCTCTTCTCCTCTCTCTGGATGCCATTTGTTCTCTCCTCTCTCGGGATGCCCTTCTTCCCTCTTTTTTCTCTAGATGCCCTTTTGAATTCTCCTCCCTCTGGATGCCATTCTGTCCTCTCCTCTCTCTGGATGCCCTTATGTCTTCTCCTATCTCCCAATGCCCTTCTGTCTTCTTCTCTTTCTGGATACCCTTCTGTTCTCTGCTCTCTCTTTATGCCCTTCTGTCCTCTATTTTCTCTGGATGCTTATATGTTCTCTCCTTTCTCTGGATGACCTTCTGTCTTCTCTCCTCTCTGGATGCTCTTCTGTTCTCTTCTCTCTGCAGATGTGTTTCTATCTTCTCCTCTCTCTTTATGGCCCTCAGTTCTCTCCACTCCCTGGATGCCCTTCTGAACTATTCTTTGCATGGATGCCCTTATGTCTTCTCCTCTCTCTGGATGCCCTTCTGTTCTCTCCACTCTCTGGTTTGGCTTTTTCATTGCTCCTCTCTCTGGATGCCCTTCTGGCATCTCCTCTCTTTCGATGCCCTTCTGTCTTCTCCTCTCTCGAGATGTCCTTCTCTTTACTTTTCTCTTTGAATGCCCTTCTGTCTTCTCTCTCTGGATGCCCTAAAAGTCTCTCCTCACTCTAGATTCCCTTCTGTCTACTTTTCGCTCTGGATGCCCTACTGATCTCACCTCTTTCTGGATGCCCTTCTGTTCTCTCATCTATCTAGATGCCTTTCTGTCATCTCCTCTCTCTGTATGGCATTCTGTACTCTTTTCTGTGGATGCACTACTCTTCTCTCCTCTCTCTGGGTGACCTTCTGCCTTCTCCGCTCTCTGGATGCCTTTCATTTCTCTTCTCTCTGTGGATGCGTTTCTGTCTTCTCCTCTTTCTGGATGCCCTTCTGAACTCTCCTCTCATTGGATGCCCTTCTGATCTCTAGGCTCTCTCGATTCCCTTCTGTTTTCTTTTCTCTCGAGATGCCCTTTTTTCTTCTGCAATCTCTGGATGGCTTTCTGTTCTCTCCTCTCTCTACATACCTTCTGTTCACTCCTCTCTCTGGATGCCCGTCTTCACGCTTCTTCATCTGGATGCCCTTCTGTCCTCTCCTCTCTCTGGATGCCCTTCTGTCTTCTCCTATCTCGTGATGCCCTTCTGACTTCTCCTCTTTCTAAATGCCCTTCTGTTCTCTGCTCTCTCTACTTGCCCTTTTGTCCTCTCCTCTCTGTGGATGCCCTTCTGTTCTCTTCTCTCCTGGATGCCCTTCTGTCCTCTCCTCTCTCATGATGCCCATCTGTTCTTTTCTCCATCTGAATGCCTTCTCTCTTCTCCTTTTTCCAGATGCGCTTCTGTGTTCTCCTCTCTCTGGAAGCCCTTTTGTTCTCACCTCTCTCTGGATGCTTTTCTGTAGTCTTTTCTCTCTGGATGCCCTTCTATAGTCTCCTATCTCTGGGTGCCCTTCTGTATACTTCTCCCTCTGGATGCCCTTCAGTTCTCTCCTCCCTGAGGATGCCGTTCTGTATTCTCCTTTCTCTTGATGCCCTTCTCTCCTCTCCTCTCCTCTCTCTGCATTCCCTTCTGTCTTCTACTCTCTCTGGATGCCCTTCTCTCCTCTCCTATCCCTGGATGCCCTTTTGTTCTCTCCTCTCTACATGAACTTCTCTCCACTCACCTCTCTGGATGCCCTTATGTTCTCACCTATCTCTGGATTCCTTTCTGACTTCTCTGCTCTCTGTATAGCCTTCTGAAATCTCGTATCCATGGATGCCCTTCTGACCTCTCATCTCTCTGGATGGCTTTCTGTTCTCTCCTCTCTCTAGATGCCCTTCTGTCTTTTCCTCTCATTGGATGGCTTTCTGTTCTCTCCTCTCTCTGGATCCCTTCTGTACTCTCCTCTCTCTGGATGCCCTTCTTCACTCTCCTCTATCTGGATGCCCTTCTGTACTCTCCTCTCTCTGGATGCCCCTTTGTCCTCTCCTCTCTGTGAATGCCTTTCCGTTCTCTTCTCTCTCTGGATTCCCTTTTTTCTCCTCTCTCTGGATTCCCTTCTGTTCTCTCTTCTCTCTAGATGCCCTTCTATCCTCTATTCTCTCAGGATGCCTTTTTGTTCTCTTATCTGTCTGAATGCCCTTCTATGCTCTCCTCTCTCTGGATGCCCTTCTGTTCTCTCCTCTCTCTGGGTGCCCTTCTGTCTTCTCCTTTCTCCCTATGCCCTTATTTTCTCTCGTCTCTCCCAATGCCCTTCTATATTCTCCACTCTCTGGATGCCCAACAATTTTCTGCTCACTCTTGATACCCTTCTGTCTTCTCCTCTCTCCCTATGCCCTTCTGTTCTCTCCTCTCTCCAGCTTCCCTTCTATCTCCTGCTTTCTCTGGATGCCCTTATATTCTCTCCTCTCTCCAGATGCCTTTTCTGTCTTCTCCTCTCTCTGGATTGCCATCTAATTTTTCCTCTCTCCGGATGCCCTTCTGTTTTCTCCTCTCTCTGAATTCCCTTCTGTCTTCTCCTCTCTCTGGATGCCGTTCTATTCTC
This sequence comes from Arvicanthis niloticus, assembly GCF_011762505.2. Taxonomy (NCBI): domain Eukaryota; kingdom Metazoa; phylum Chordata; class Mammalia; order Rodentia; family Muridae; genus Arvicanthis; species Arvicanthis niloticus. Next base: position 91,132 of record NW_023045541.1, on the reverse strand, counting down.
TCCTCTCTCCTCTCTCTAGATGCCCTTCTGTCTTCTCCTCTCTCTGGATGCACTTCTGTTCTCTAATCTCTCTGGATTCCCTATTTCTTGTCTCCTCTCTCTGGATGACCATTTGTCTTCTCCTCTCTCCCGATGCCTTTCTGTTCTCTCCTCTCTCTGGATTCGCTTCTGTCTTCTACTTTTCTGGATGCCCTTCTGTTCTCTCCTCTATCCAGATACCCTTCTGTCTTGTACTCTTTCTTGATGACCTTCTGTTCTCTCCTCTTTCTGGATGCCCTTCTGTTCTCTCCTCTCTCCGGATGCCCTTCTGTCTTCTCCTCTCTCTCTCAATGTCCTTCTAGTCTCTCCTCTCTCTGGATGCCCTTTTTTCCTCTCCTCTCTCTGTATTCCCTTCTCTCTGCTCCCCTCTCTGGATGCCGTTCAATCCTTTCCTCTCTCTGGATGCCCTTCTGTCTTCTCTCTCTGTATGCACTTCTGTTCTCTCCTCTTTCTGGATTCCCTATTTTTCTTTCCTCTCTCTGTATGCCCTTCTGTCATCTCCTCTCTCCGGATGCCCTTCTGTCTTCTCCTCTCTCTGGATGCTCTTCTGGTTTCTCCTCTCTCTGGATGCCCTTCTGCTCTCTCCTCTCTTTGGTTTCCTTCTGTCTTCTCTCTCTGGATTCCGTTCTATCCTCTCCTCTCTCTGGATGCCCTTCTCTTCTCTCCTCTTTCTGGATTCCCTATTTTTCTTTTCCTCTCTCTGGATGCCCTTCTGTCATCTCCTCTCTCGGGATGACCTTCTGTCTTCTCCTCTCTCTCGATTCCCATCTGATCTCTCCTCTCTCCCAATTCCCATCTGTTCTCTCCTCTCTCCAGATGCCTTACTGTCTTCTCCTCTCTCTTGATGCCCTTCTATGCTCGCCTCTCACTGGATGCCCTTCTGTTCTCTCCTCTCTCTGGATTCCCTTCTGTCTTCTCCTCTCTCTTGATGACTTTCTGTTCTCTACTTTTTCTGAATGCCGTTCTATTCTATCCTCTCTCCGGATGCCCTTCTTTCTCTGGATGCCCTTTTTTTCTCTCCTCTCTCTGGGGTTCCTCCTATCTTCTCCTCTCTCTGGATGCTGTACTATAATATCCTCTCCCCGAATTCCCTTCTGTTCTCTCCTCCCTTTGGATTTCTTTCTGTCTTCTCCTCTCTTCCGATGCCCATCTGTTCTCTCCTCTCTCTGTATGCTCTTCTGTTCTCTCCTCTCTTTGGATTCGCTTCGGTCTTCTCCTTCTCGGGATGCCCATCTGTTCTCTCCTCCTGTCTTCTCCTCACTCTGGATGCACTTCTGTTCTCTCCTCTTTCTGGATTCCCTATTTTTCTTTTCCTCTCTCTGGATGCCCTTCTGTCATCTCCTCTCTCTGGATGACCTTCTGTCTTCTCCTCTATCCCGATGCCCATGTGTTCTCTCCTCTCTCTGAATGCCCTTCGGTTCTCTTCTCTCTCTTGATTCACTTCTCTCTTCTCCTTCTCTGGATGCCCTTTTGTTCTCTCCTCTATCTAGATGTCATTCTGTCTTCTACTATTTCTTGTTGACCTTCTGTTCTCTCCTATTTCTGGATGCCCTTCTGTTCTCTACTCTCTCCGGATGCCCTTCTGTCTTCTCCTCTCTCTCTCTCTCTCAATGCCCTTCTGGATTCTCCCCACTGTGGATGCTGTTCAATCCTTTCCTCTCTCTGGATGCACTTCTGTCTTCTCTCTCTGTATGCCCTTCTGTTTTCTCCTCTTTCTGGATTCCGTATTTTTCTTTCCTCTCTATATATGCCCTTCTGTCATCTCCTCTCTCCGGATGCCCTTCTGTTTCTCCTCTCTCTGGATGCTCTTCTGGTTTCTCCTCTCTCTGGATGCCCTTCTGTTCTCTCCTCTCTCTGGATTCCCTTCTGTCTTCTCCTCTCTCTGTATGCCTTTCTATCCTCTCCTCTCTCTGGATGCCCTTTTGTCTTCTCCTCTCCCTGGATGCACTTCTGTTCTCTTCTCTTTCTTGATTCCCTATTTTTCTTTTCCCCTCTCTGGATGCCCTTCTGTCATCTCCTCTCTCGGGATGACCTTCTGTCTTCTCCTCTCTCCTGTTGCCCATCTGTTCTCTCCTCTCTCCAGATGCCCTACTGTCTTCTCCTCTCCCTTGATGCCCTTCTATACTGTCCTCTCACTGGATGCCCTTCTGTTCTCTCCTCTCTCTGGATTCCCTTCTGTCTTCTCCTCTGTCTTGATGACCTTCTGTTCTTTCCTCTATCTGGATGCCCTCTTGTCCTATTCTCTCTGGATGCCCTTCTGTTCTGTCCTCTCCCTGGATGCCCTTCTGTTCTCTTCTCTTTATAGATGCACTTCTGTCCTCTCCACTCTGAAGGCCCTTCAGTTTTCTCCTATTTCCAAATGCCCTTCTGTTCTTACCTCTCTCTGGAATCGCTTCTGTCTTCTGCTCTCTCTGTATGGCCTTCTGTACTATTTTATGTGGATTCCCTTCTTTGCTCTCCTCTCTCTGTATTCCCTTCTTTCTTCACCTATCTAATGATGCCCTTCTGTCTTCTTCTCTTTCTGGATGCCCTTCTGCTCTCTCTGCATGCCCTTCTTTTCTCTCCCCTCTTCGGATGCCCTACTGTCTTCTCCTCTCTCTGGATACCCTTCTACTCTCTCCTCTCTGGATGCCCTTCTGTTCTCTCCTCTCTCTGGCTATCCTTCTGTCTTCTTCTCTCTCTTGATGACCTTCTGTTATCTCCTCTTTCTGGATGCTCCTCTGTTCTCTCCTCTCTCTAGATGCCCTTCTGTATTCTCCTCTCTCTGGATGCCCTTCTGGTCTCTCCTCTCTCTGGATACCCTTCTGTTCTCTCCTCTCTCTGGATTCCCTTCTGTATTCTCCTCTCTCTGGATTCCATTCTATCCTCTCCTCTCTCTGGATGCCCTTCTCTTCTCTCCTCTTTCTGGATTCCCTATTTTTCTTTTCCTCTCTCTGAATGCCCTTCTGTCATTTCCTCTCTCTGAATGACCTTCTGTCTTCTCCTCTCTTTGGATGCCCTTCTGCTCTCTCCTCTCTCTGGATGCCCTTCTGTTATCTCCTCTCTCTGTATGCCCCACTCTCTTCTCCTCTCTCTCTGGATGCCCTACTCTCTTCTCCTCTCTCTCTGGATGCCCTTCTACTCTCTCCTCTCTCTGGATGCCCTCTTGTTCTCTCCTCTCTCTGAATGCCCTTCTGTCTTCTCCTCTCTCTTGATGACCTTCTGTTCTCTCCTCTTTCTTGATGCCCTTCTGTTCTCTCCTCTCTCCAGATGCCTTTCTGTCTTCTCCTCTCACTCTCATTGCCCTTCTGGTCTCTCCTCTCTCTGTGTACCCTCTTTTTCTCTCCTCTCTTTGGATTCCCTTCTGTCTTCTTCTCTCTCTGGATGCTGTTCAATCCTCTCCTCTCTCTGGATTCCTGTTGTGCGCGCCTCCTGTGTCCCCTTACACCGGTGGAAAAGAGACACGAGAGGCAGAATTCAGGTAGTTACTACAGACGAGGCTTTACTCTGTATCAGCAAGAGTGGAAAGACGCAGAAGGGCTGAAGACAGGAAGAGGCACCACTTAAATACACTGTGTCATGATGTATTCACTTCTGATTGGCTGTTCGCTCACCACCCAATATTACGCCTCGGGATTGGCCAGTGACTTTGGCGGGCTTTCTGCCTTTGGAGCTGCGCAGTTACTTGTTTACTACTGGGAAGACACGATGCCAGCGCCATCTTGGAATGGCAAACGTATAACCACTAACCACGGCTTCCTACACCTCTCCCTGTTTAATTATTAATATGAAACAGCCTTTTGCCTATTAAGCGCAGAACCAATCAAGATTCGAACTCAAGCCCAATCAAGCAAACTCCATCTTGGGGGAGTAAGCAATCAAGAGCTTATAGCCCAAAGATTCTCCCTTACCCTTCCAGGTGCGATGGAAACAAGTCCTCTGGGTGCAAGTTCTAAGGGGATGTAAAGAGGAATTGACACCCATCCCTGTGCAATGGAGTATAGCTCCCAGGAGTGCAAGGGCTTTCAACCTACTATTTAGGTACCACAGCTATTTAGGCAAGGGCTGGCTGGACTTAGACCTCTCATCGACCCAGTGCAATGGGCTGAACCCTTGGGGTGCATCGACTGAGGGTCTCAATCAACGGCTACTTTCTTAGCCTAGATAGTCAAATTTCAGGGAGAGATGCTTGCTCCAAGGCTGCGAGTGCTTGGGCATTAGCGACCTTGTCACGCATTTGTTCGGCTCTGAGCTTACAGACCAACCATCATGAACACTAATCCACAACGTAGGGCTACATCAAACAGGCCTATCCCCACTCTTTAGAAAGAAAGAAAAGGCAGAAGAAATTCAAGAAGTAAAATCGCCAGGGGAAACAGGGTCCATCTGTGCTCCATCAAGGCTCAAGATACGGATTTGCAATTGCTGCTGCACCAGGTCCAGCTCCCCAGCCCAATTATCTTTTAAATAAGCAGAAAGATTATGGCTTTGAATAAATGTATCATTCACAATTCTCAGAGGTGTAATACCTGGATGTGGGGTTGCTGACACACAGCTTATTTGAACCACATCCATGAGCTGCTCCACATGGGCTTGGAGCAAATCAACTCTCTGATTGACCAACAGGATGTCTGATATGCATCCACTTTCTGTGGAAGGGTCAAAGCCTCAGAAGTCTTTTCTGAGATTTTATTAACAACAGTAGCTGCTGTAACTTGACCTACCATGGGTAGGTCTAGTGATCCATTCCAGCATTGTGCTAAAAAGCAAGTAACATTCTTACAATCCAAGATATCAGAATTATTCTGAAAGTTGGATAACATAAAAAAATGGAGGGTCTACACACACCGACACCGGTTGTGCAGATGTATTCTTAAACACCTTATTAATTTTAATTTTATTCAAATGGTTAGAGATATTAGATCTTGTAGCTGCAACATTCTGCACTTCATGAAGCACACCATTCAACAAGAGAAAGGCAGATACACCCTTTTTTAACATTCTAAACAGTGGCTACAACACATAATTCAATTGTGTTGAAGCAGGGTAAACCCAAGAAAATACACATAGGATTTAATTTAGGACTTGCATCCCTTTGAAAATATCAAACAGAGGTTTAAATCCTCCTATGGTAAGCTTAAGATGAGGTTTTAACCAAATAATATCTCTTAACAACTTTTAAAAATCACTAAGAGCAAATCAAGATTAAAAGTAAACCATTTTTTTGTATGTACACTCACAAGCCAGAAGATGGCTTTAGATCCCCACCACAAATGGTTGTGAGCCACCATGTGGTTGCTGGGAGTTCAGCCTTTATATTTCAAATTGTAAATCTAGCCTTCTCTCTAGCCCAACTTGTCTCAAATATTAAAAGGACACTGTCTTTGAATCCTTTTTTGGAGTAACAAGTACTCTAAAAATTTTTAAAGCTTGTTATATTGGAGCAATGGCTTGCAGAAAACTTCTGTAGAGAAATCCACTAATAAAGTATCACACAATGAATAATACACACCAAAAGATTTAACCTCTTAATTTTTTTGTATTAAAGCAGCAACAATATTTATATATATAAAATGTAAAACAATTAACGATTTTCTGAAGCAATTATTTCTAACAAATATCGCTTCATGGGCTTTTAAAAATTGTGAATAAATTTACTACCTGTAAATCTTTCACCTTTACCAGAAATGTAAAGGGATGGTATAAAACATCTTTTATATAAGCATTTACTGAAATGGCAGGTGGAGTAGGCAAGTTAGGCTGTATAAATCTTAAATTTGAACTTTATTTTGGATTAATTTAATAACCAATCTTTTTAGTCCAATGAGAATATCGGATAAAAGCCAACTTTATTCTCTAATAATTGTTAAAGGAATTAAAACAATTTGAACCATATTTTATCAGCAGGTACAGTTATACTCATGGAGGGAAGTAGACATAATTTTAATTTCTGCAGCATAATCATAACCTTTAGCCCACAGACTGTTGTAAAGTCTTTGGGTCTTAGGTTTACCCCTCCTCTCACAAGAAACAATGAGGACAAAAGAGGAATTCTGGTAAGCACATTTCTAGGGCTTGGTCTGTAGACCCAGAACAAAAGAGCTTAGCACCTGGGCTTCTACAGCTGCAGTCTGCATTTTCTTAATTCAAATGTAAATGCACTTAACCTCAATCTGCCTGCTCTCTGAGGCTTGGCTACACCTGAATTGTGCGGTTTTGATTTTAACTTAAACCCTTAAATTTAAACTGTAAACCTTAAAAGACACGTGTTGTATCTTTTCTCTATCTAAAATTAACACCAAGTAGATTACCTTTATGCTATAAAGTTTTGCTGCCACAAAACCAAGTGTAAAATCTAATGGAAAACTTGTAGCATTTATGACCCAGGCTGTTGGCAGATACGCCTGAGGCCAGGGCAACCAAGTAACTCTCAATAGCTAAAAAAAATAGGCAGTACTTCAGCATTTGAATGTACTGGCAAGAGAACAGTTCAAGATCTGACTATGGCCCACAGTGGTATACTTATCACCAAATGGAACTTCAGTATCAGGAGACTCAGAGCTGTAATCTTGCAACCTAGCTTCATTCTTCACAATCTGCACCAGCCGCGTATGGACCCAAATTGAATTGTTTTCACCTGTGGAATAAGCACAAACAGCTTCCCTTCCCGTTCAAAAGCCATGTGTTCTATCACTGGCATTGCTTGCTCTGAGCTCTCGGGGCACTCCCCGTGTTTCCCAAAGCAAACTGTCTCTCTCCTCTGCCAGTCTTTCGAGCCATGCTCCCTTGCTCTGCCAGGCTGCAAGCCGCCACATGTAGCAGAGCGCAGTCACCCCTGCAACCGGTCTGACCCAGGCCCCATCACAGCATCTCTGTTCCCACAGCCTGAGCTGAGAAGCACGGCAGGGGACCCTCGAGCCCGAGCGAGCCACTGAAGCCGGGACTGAGTGACTTAAGACCTTTCTTAGTCTCATCTCAGAACGGCTATCATTTGCACAAGCAGCTAATTCCTCCTCTATGCTCTCCTCTTCGGAGCTGCCCAGTTCTATGGAGTCAGGGTCCTTAATGAAGTACAGGGGGGTCCTTTTCACCTCCACTTTCTCCTTAAGCTTAATGGATTCTGCAGTAGGCCTTGTTCCTTTCGAGTACTCTATATCTCCAGGCTCTCTGGGCTGACCTCCAGGCTCCTTGGCCTGATGCCGGGTAAAACGCCCTGGTTCTGGAATGCCAGAGTGGATCTCTTTATCACAACGCAAATAAGCTAAAAGCAAAAGCATTGCAACGAAAGCTTCTACCCCAGGCATATCTTCCAAAGGTGTACCTCGTATCCTGTAGTCTTTTAAACCTCCCCAGAAGGGCTTCCAGAGAGAGGAAAGCATAGAAGAGCATCTAGAAATAGAAGAAGAGAGACGGCATCTAGATTGCGAAGAGGACAGATGGGCATCCTGGGAGAGGAGATGATAGAAGGACATCCAGGAGAGAAGAGAAGAGAGAGAAGAGAAGAGAAGAGAAGAGAAGAGAAGAGAAGAGAAGAGAAGAGAAGAGAAGAGAAGGGCATTCAGAGATAGTAGAGGACAGAAGGGCATCTAGAAATAGAAGAGAACAGAAGGGCATCGAGAAAGAGAAGACAGAAGGGCATCAGGTGATAGGAGAAGACAGAAGGGCATCCAGTGATAGGAGAGGACAGAAGGGAATCAAGACAGAGAAGAGTGAAGAAGGGCATCCAGAGAGCAGAGAGGACAGAAGGGATCCAGAGATAGGAGAGAACAGAAAGCCATCCAGAGAGAGGAGAAGACAGAAGGGCATCCAGAGAGAGGAGAGAACAGAAGGGCATCCAGAAAAAGGAGACAAAAGAAGGGCATCCAAAGAGAGGAGTTGACAGAAGGGAATCCAGAGAGAGGAAAATACAGAACGGCATTCAGAGAGATGAGAGAGCCGAAGGGCAATCAGAGAGAGGCGAAGACAGACGGGCATCCAGAGAGAGGAGAGGACAGAAGGGCATCCAGATAGATGAGAGAACAGAAGGGCATCCACAGAGGGAGAAAACAGAAGGGCGTCCAGAGAGAGGAGAGAACAGAAGGGTATCCAGAGAGAGGAGAGAACAGAAGGGCATCCAGAGAAAGAGAAGACAGAGAGAATCCAGAGAGAGGAGAGAACAGAAGGGCATTCAGAGACAGGAGAGAAAAGAAGGGCATCGGGAGAGAGGTGAAGACAGAAGTTCATGTAGAGAGAGGAGAGAACAGAAATTCATCCAGAGAGAGGAGAAGACAGAAGGGCATCCAGAGAGAGGAGACGATAGAACGGCATTCAGAGAGAGGAGAAGACAGAACAGAATTCAGAAAGAGGAGAGAAAAAAAGGGCATTCAGAGAGAGGAGAGACCAGAAGGGCATTGAGAGAGTGAGGAGAAGACAGAAGGGCATCTGGAGAGAGGAAAGAACAGAAGGGCATCCAGAAAGAGGAGAGAACGGAAGGTCATACAGAGAGAGGAGAAGACAGAAGGAAATCCAGAGAGAGGAGAGAATAAAATGGCATTCAGAGAGAGGAGAAGACAGTAGGGCCTCCGGAGAGAGGAGAGAACAGATGGGCATCTAGATATAGGAGAAGACAGAAGGGCATCTGGACAGAGGAGATGACAGAAGGGTATCCAAAGAGAGTAAAAGAAAAATAGGGAATCCAGAAAGAGGAGAGAACAGAAGTGCATCCAGAGAGACGAGAAGACATGAGGGAATATGGAGGAAGCCGTGGTCAGTGGTTATACGTTCGCCATTCCAAGATTGCGCTGGCATCATCTTCCAAGTAGTAAACAAGTAACTGTGCAGCTGCAAAGGCAGAAAGCAGGCCAAAGTCACTGGCCAATCCCGAGGCGCAATATTGAGTGGTGAGCGAACAGCCAATCAGAAGTGAATATGTCACTCTACGGTGTATTTAAGTGGTGCCTCTTCTTGTCTTCAGCCTTTCCGTGTCTTTTCACGTCTGTGATACAGAGTAAAGCCTCGTCTGTAGTAACTACATGAATTCTGCCTCTCGTGTCTCTTTTCCACGGGCGTAAGGTGACATGGGAGGCACGTGCAACAACTGGAGCTGAAACCCTGGAGTTTCAAGGCAACGTGGAGGCCCCCATCTCTCTGGATGCCCTTCTGTTCTATCCTCTCTCTGGATCCCTTTCTGTCCTCTTCTCTCTCTGGGTGCCCTTCTGTATTCTCCTCCATCTGGATGCCATTCTGTTTTCTCCTCCCTATAGATGCCCTTCTCTACTATCATCTCTCGGCATCCCCTTCTGTCCTCTCCTCTCTCTGCATGCCCTTCTGTCTTCTTCTCTCTATGGATGCCCTTCTCTTCTCTCCTCTTTCTGGATGCCCTTTCGTTCTCTCCTCTCTACATAAACTTCTGTCCTCTCATCTCTCTGGATGCCCTTATGTTCTCTCCTCTCTGTGGATGCCCTTCTGTCTTCTCCATTCTCTGGAGGCCCTTCATTTCTCTCCTCTCTGTGGATGTGTTTCTGTCTTCTCCTCTCTCTGGATGCCCTTCTGAACTCTAGTCTCGATGGATGCCCTTCTGATCTCTCCTCTCTCTGGATGCCCTTCTGCTTTCTCCTCTCTCTATATGACCTTCTGTCTTTTCCTCTCTCTGGATGGCTTTCTGTTCTCTTCTCTCTCTGGATCCCTTCTGTCCTTTCCTCTCTCTGGATGCCCTTCTTCATGCTCCTCTCACTGGATGCCCTTCTTTCCTGTCCTATCTCTAGATGCCATTCTGTCTTCTCCTCTCTCTTGATGCCCTTTTGTTCTCTTCTCTTTCTGGATGCCCTTCTGTTCTCTCCTCTCTCCGGATGCCCTTCTGTCTTCTCCTCTCTCTGGATGCTTTTCTTGTTTCTCCTCTCTCTGGATGCCCTTCTGTTCTCTCCTCTCTCTGTATTCCCTTCTGTATTCTTTCCTCTCTGTATGCCATTTTATCCTCTCCTCTCTCTGGATGCCATTCTGTCTTCTCCTCTTTCTAGATGCCTTTCTGTTCTCTCCTCTCTCTGGATGACCTTCTGTCATCTCCTATCTCCCATATACCCTTCTGCTCTCTCATCTCTTCGAATGCCCTTCTGATCTCTCCTCTCTCTGGATTTGCTTTGCCTTCTCCTTCTCTGGATGCCCTTTTGTTCTCTCCTTTTTCTGGTTGCCCTTCTGTTCTCTCCTCTATCTAGATGCCCTTCTGTCTTCTCCTCTCTCTGTATGGCCTTCTGTACTATTTTATGTGGATGCCCTTCTTTCTTCTCCTCTCCCTGCATGCCCTTCTTCTCTGTCTTCTCTCTAAAGGAAATTCTGTCTCCTCCTTTCTCTGGATGTCTTTCTGTCTTCTCCTATCTCCTGATGCCCTTCTGTCTTCTATTCTTTCTGGATTCCCTTCTGTTCTCTACTCTCTCTAGATACCCTTCTGTCCTCTCCTCTCTCTGGATGCCCTTATGTTCTCTTCTCTCCCTGAATGCCCTTCTGTTCTCTCGTCTCTCAGGATGCTCGTCGATCCTCATCTATATCTGGATGCCTCCTCTCTTCTCCTATTTACAGATGCCCTTCTGGTCTCTGTTCACTCTGGTCGCCCTTCCGTTTTCTCCTCTCTCTGGATGCCCTACAATTCTCTCATGACTCTTTATACCCATCTGTCTTCTCCTCTATCTGGATGCCATTCTCTTCTGTCCTCTCACTGGATGCCCTTCTGTCCTCTCCTCTCTCTGGATGCCCTTCCGTATTCTCATCTCTCTCCATATCCTTCTGTCCACTTCTCTCTCTGGATATTCTTCAGTCTTCTGCTTGCTCTGGATGCCTTTCGGTTCTATACTCTTTCTGGATTCTCTTTTGTTCTCTAATCTCTCTGGATGCCCTTGTGTTCTCTCCTCTTTTGGGATGCCATTCGGTCATCTCTTCTCTCTGTATGCCCTCCTGTCTTCTTTTTTCTCTGGATGTCCTTCTGTACTCTCCTCTTTCTTGATGTCCTTCTGTACTCTCCTCTTTCTTGATGTCCTTCTGTACTTTCCTCTCTCTGGATACCCTTCTGTTTTCTCCTCTCTCTGGATACCCTTCTGTTCTCTCCTCTCTCTGGATGACCTTCTGTCCAATTCTCTCTCTGTATGTCCTTCAGTCTTCTGATCTCTCTAGATGCCTTCTGTTCTCTCCTCTTTCTGGATTCTCTTCTGTTCTCTCATCTCTCTGGGTGCCCTTCTGTTCTCTCCTCTCTCTGGATGCCCTTGTATCCTCTCCTCTCACTGGATGCCCTACTGCCTTCTCTATTCCCTGGATGCTCTTCAATTCTCTCCTCTCTCTGGATGCCCTTCCGTCCTCCTCTCTTTCTGGATTCTCTTCTGTTCTCTTCTCTCTAGATACCCTTCTTTTCTTTCCTCTCTCCAGATGCCCTTCTGTCCTCTCCTCTCTATGGATGCTCTTCTGTTCTCTCCTTTCTCTGGATGCCGTTCTGTTCTCTATTCTTTCTAGATGCCATTTGTCTTCTCCTCTCTCTGGATGGCTTTCTGTTCTCTCCTCTCTCTGGATGCCCTTCTGTCCAATTCTCTCTCTGTATGTCCTTCAGTCTTCTGATCTCTCTAGATGCCCTTCTGTCCTCTCATCTTTCTGCATGCCTTTCTATTCACTTCTCTCCCTGGGTGCCCTTTTGTCCTCTCCCCTATCCTGATGTCCTTCTGTCCTCTCCTCTCTCTGGATGCACTTCTGTATTTTCCTCTCTCTGGATGACCTTCATTTCTCTCCTCGCTCTGGATATCCTTCCGTCTTCTCCTGTCTCTGAATGCCCTTCTGTTCTCTCCACTCACTGGATGTCCTTCTGTCCCCTCCTCTCACTGGATATCCTTCTGCCCTCTTCTCTCTCTGTATGTCATCAGTCTTCTGCTTTCCCTGGTTGCCCTTCTGTTCTCTCCTCTTTCTGGATTCTCGTCTGTTCTTTCCACTCTCTGGATTCCCTATTGTCTTCTCCTTTCTCTGGATGCCCTTCTCTTCTCTCCTCTTTCTGGATGCCATTGTTTTCTCTCCTCTCTCTGGATGCCCTTCTGTCTTCTCCTCTCTCTGGATGCCCTTCTATTCTCTCCTCCCTCTGGATGCCCTTCTGTCCTCTCCTCTTCCTGGGTTCTCTTCTGTTCTCTTCTATCTGGATAAGCTTCTGTTTTTTCTCTTCTCCTCTCTCCAGATGCCATTCTGTTCATTCCTCTGTCTTAATGCCTTTCTGTCTTCTCCTCTCTCTGGATGCCCTACAATACTCTCGTGACTCTTTATACCCTTCTGTCTTCTCCTCTATCTCAATGACATTCTCTTCTCTCCTCTCACTGGATGCCCTTCCGTATTCTCATCTCTCCCCATGCCATTCTGTCCTCTTCTCTCTCTGGATATCCTTCAGTCTTCTGCTCGCTCTGGATGCCTTTCTGTTTTATTCTCTTTCTGGATTCTCTTCTGTTCTCTAATCTCTCTGGATGCCTTTGTGTTCTCTCCTCTCTCGGGATACCCTTCGGTCATCTCTACTTACTGCTACTTACTGTATGCCCTTCTGTCTTCTTTTTTCTCTGGATGCCACTGTGTTCTCTCCTCTTTCTTGATGTCCTTCTATACTTTCCTCTCTCTGGATACCCTTCTGTTTTCTCCTCTCTTTGGAGGCCCTTCTGTCCTCTCCTCTCTCTGGATGCCCCTCTGTCCTCTCCTCTCTCTGGTTGCTCTTCTGTCCTCTTTTCTCTGTATGTCCTTCAGTCTTCTGATCTCTCTAGATGTGCGTCTGTTCTCCCCTCTTTCTGGACTCTCTTCTGTTCTCTCATGTCTCTGGATGCCCTTCTGTTCTCTCCTCTCTCGAAATGCCCTTGTGTATTCTCCTCTCCATGGATGCCCTTCTGCCTTTTCTTTTCGCTGGATGCCCTTCTATTCTCTCCTCGCCCTGGATGCCCTTCTGTCCTCTCCTCTTTCTGGATTCTCTTCTGGTCTCTTATCTCTGGATACCGTTCTGTTCTTTCCACTCTCCGGATGCCCTTATGTCCTCTCCTCTCTATTGATGCCCTTCTGTTCTCTCTGATCTCTGGATGACATTCTGACCTTCTCTCTCCATGGATGCCCTTCTGTTCTCTCCTCTCTCTGAATGTCGTTCTGTTCTCTATTATCTCTAGATGCCATTTGTCTTCTCTTCTCTCTGGATGGCTTTCTGTAAACTCCTCTCTCTGGATCACATCTGTCCTCTCCTCTCACTGGATGCCCTTCCTCACATTCCTATCTCTGGATGCCCTTCTGTCCTCTCCTCTCTCTGGATGCCCTTCCGTCCTCCCCTCTCTCTGAATGCCCTTCTGTTCTCTCCTCTCTGGATTCCCTTTTTTTCTTCTCCTTTCTCTTGATGCCCTTCTCTTCTCTCCTCTCTCTAGATTCCCTTCTGTCCTCTATTCTCTCTGGATGCCCTTCTGTTTTCTCATCTATCCTCCTGCCATTCTGTGTTCTCCTCTCTCTGGATTTCCTTCTCTCTTCTCCTCTTTCTGGATGCCCTTCTGCTCTCTCCTCTCTCTGATTGCCCATTTGTTCTGTCCTCACCTTGGATGCCATTCTGTTCTCTCCTTTTTCTGGATATCCTTCTGTTCTCTCCTCTCTCCGGAAGCCCTTTTGCCTTCTTCTCAGTCTGGATGGCTCTCTGTTCTCTCCTCTCTCTGTATGCCATCCGTCCTCTCTTATCTCTGTATGCCATTCTGTCGTCTCCTCACTCTGTATGCCCTTCTGTTTTCTCATCTCTTTGGATTCCCTTCTGTCCTCTCCTCTACCTGGATGCCCTTCTGTTCTCTCCTCTCTCTGGATGGCCTTCTATTCTCTTCTCTCTCTGCATGCCCTTCTGTCCTCTCCACTTTCTGGATTCTGTTCTGTTCTCTTTTCTCGAGATGACCTTCTGTTCTTTCCTCTCTCCGGATGCCTTTCTGTCCTCTCCTCTCTATGGATGCCCTTCTGTCTTCTCCTCACTCTGGATGCTCTTCTGTTCAATCAAATCTCTGGATGCCATTCTGGCCTCTACTCTTCATGGATGCCTAACTTTTCTCTCCTCTCTCTGGATGCCGTTCTGCTCTCTCCTCTATCTAGATGCCATTCACCTTCTCCTCTCTCTGGATGGCTTTCTGTTCTCTCCTCGCTCTGGATCCCTTCTGTCCTCTACTTTCTCTGGATGCCCTTCTGTTCACTCCTCTCTCCGGATGCCCTTCTGTCTTCTCCTCTCTCTTGAGGCCCTTTGTTCTCTCCTTTCTCTGGATGCCCTTCTGTCCTCCCCTATTTCTTGATGCCCTTCTGTTCTCTCCTCTCTCCAGATGCCCTTCTGCCTTCTCCTCACTCTGGATGGTTTTCTGTTCTCTGCTCTCTCTGGATGCCCTTCTGTCCTCTCCTCTTTTTGTATGCCCTTCTGCTCTCTCTTCTCTCTGGATGCCCATCTGTCCTCTCCTCTTTCTGAATGCCTTTCTGTCTTCTCCTCTTTCTGGATGCCTTTCACTTCTCTCCTCTTTCTGGATTCCCTCTTTGTCTTCTCCTTTCTCTGAATGCCCTTCTGTTTTCTCCTCTCTTTGGATGCCCTTCTGTCCGCTATTCTCTTTTGATGCCTTCTGTTCTCTAGTCTCTCCAGATGCCCTTCTGTCCTCTCCTTTCTCTCGATTCCCTTCAGTCCTCTGCTCTGTCTGCATTCCCTTCTGTCTCCTCCTTTCTCCTGATGCCCTTCTGTTCTCTCCTCTATACCAATGCCCTTCTGTCTTCTCCTCTTTCTGGATGCCCTTGTGTTCTCTGGTCTATCTCGATGCCCTTTTGTACTCTCCTATCTCTGGATGCCCTTCTATTCACTTCTGTCCCTGGATGCCCTTTTGTCCTGTCCCCTATCCAGATGCCCTTCTGTCCTCTCCTCTCTCTGGATGCCCTTCTGTCTTCTCCTCTCTCTAGATGACCAATATTTCTCTGCTCACTCTAGATACCCTTCAGTCTTCTCCTGTCTCTGAGTACCCTTCTGTTCTCTCTTCTCATTGGATGTCCTTCTGTCCTCTCCTCTCACTGGCTGTCTTTCTGTCCTCTTCTCTTTCTGTATGTCGTCAGTCTTCTGCTCTCTCTCTGATTGCCCTTCTGTTTTCTCCTCTTTCTGGATTCTCTTCTGTTCTTTCGTCTCTCTGGATTCCCTTCTGTCTTCTCCTTTCTCTGGATGCCCTTCTCTTCTCTCCTCTTTCTGGATGGCCTTCTATTCTCTCCTCTCTCTGGATGCCCTTCTGTCCTCTCCTCTTTCTGGGTTCTCTTTTGTTCTCTTCTCTCTGGATAAGCTTCTGTTCTTTTCTCTTCTCCTCTCTCCCAATGCCATTCTGTTCGTTCCTCTGTTTTGATGGCCTTCTGTCTTCTCCTCTCTCTGGATGCCCTACAATTCTCTCGTTACTCTTTATACCCTTCTGTCTTCTCCTCTATCTTGTTGCCATTCTATTCTCTCCTCTCACTGGATGCCATTCTTCCTCTCCCCTCTCTAGATGCCCTTCCATATTCTCATCTCTCTCCATGCACTTCTGTCCTCTTCTCTCTCTGGATATCCTTCAGTCTTCTGCTCATTCTGGATGCCTTTCTGTTCTATACTCTTTCGGAATTCTCTTATGTTCTCTAATTTTTTTGGATGCCCTTGTGTTCTCTCCTCTCTCAGGATGCCCTTCAGTCATCTCTTCTCTCTGTATGCGCTTCTGTCTTCTTTTTTCTCTGGATGCCCTTCTGTACTCTCCTCTTTCTTGATGTTCATCTGTACTTTTCTCTCTCTGGATACTCTTCTGTTTTCTCCTCTCTATGGATGCCCTTCTGTTCTCTCCTCTCTCTGGATGCCCCTCTGTCCTCTCCTCTCTATGGTTGCCCTTCTGTCCTCTTCTCTCTCTGTATGTCCTTCAGTCTTCTGATCCCTCTAGATGCTCTTCTGTTCTCTCCTCTTTCTGGATTCTCTTCTGTTCTCTCATCTCTCTGGATGCCCTTCTGTTCTCTCCTCTCTCGGGATGCCCTTCTGTCCTCTCCTCTCCCTTAATGCACTTCTGCCTTTTTTTTCCGCTGGATGCCCTTCTGTTCCCTCCTCTCTCTCTGGATGCCCTTCTGACCTCCTCTCTCCATGGATGCCCTTCTGTTCTCTCCTCTCTTTGGATGTCATTCTGTTCTCTTTTCTCTCTAGATGCTATTCGTCTTCTCCTCTCTCTGGAAGGCTTTCTGTTCTCTCCTCTCTCTGGATCCCTTCTGTCCTCTCCTCTCTCTGGTTGCCCTTCTGTCCTTCCCTCTCTCTGGATGACCTTCTGTACTCTCCTCTCTGGATTCCCTTTTTGTCTTCTCCTCTCTCTGGATACCCTTCTGTTCTCTCTGGATGTCCTTCTTTCCTCTCCTCTCTCTGAATGCCCTTCTGTTCTCTCCTCTCTCTGGATTCACATATGTTCTCTCCTCTCTCTGGATGCCCTTCTGATTTCTCCTCTCTCCTGATGCCCTTCTATTCTTTTATCAATCCCAATGTCCTTCTGTCTTCTGCTCTCTCTTGATGCTCTACAATCCTCTATTCTTTAAGGATAGCTTTCTGTATTCTACTCTCTCTGGATGCCACTCTATTCTCTCTTCTCACTGGATGCCCTTCTGTTCTCTCCTCTCTCTGGATGCCCTTCTGTTTTCTTCTCTATCCAGATGCCCTTCTGTATTCTCCTTTCTCTGGATGCCCTTCTATTCTCTTTTCCATCCAGATGCCCTTCTGTATTCCCCTCTTTGTTGATGCCCTAAAATTCTCTCTTGACTCTGGATACCCTTCTATCTTCTACTCTCTCTGGATGCCATTCTGTTCTGTCCTCTCTCTGGATACCCTTCTGTCCTCTCCTGTCTCTGGATGCCTTCCTCTCTTCTTATTTCCTGGATGCCCTTCTGCTCTCTGCACTCTCTAGATGCCCTTCTGTCCTCTTTTCTCTCTGGATGCCCTTCTGTTCTCTTCTCTCCCTGGATTCCCTCTGTGCTCTCCTCTCTCTGGATGCCCTTCTGTTCTCCTCTCTCTCTGAATGCCTCTTTGTTCTCTTCCTATTTGTCTTCATCTCTCTCTGGATGCGCTTCTGTCCTCTCCTCTCTCTCGATGCCCTTTTATTCTCTCTTCTCTCTGGATGCCCTTCTGCCTTCTCCTCACTCTGGGTGGCTTTCTGTTATCTCCTCTCTCTGGATCCCCTTCTGTCCTCTCCTCTTTTTGGATGCCCTTCTGCTCTCTCTTCGCTCTGGATGCCCATCTATCTCTTTCTGAAAACCTTTCTGTATTCTCCTCTCTCTGCATGGCTTTCACTTCTCTTCTCTTCTGGATTCCCTATTTGTCTTCTCCTTTCTCTGGATGCCCTTCTGTTCTCTCCTCTCTCTGGATGCCCTTCTGTCCTTTCCTGTCTGGATGCCCTTCTGTCTTCTCCTCTATTCGAATGCCCTTCTGTTCTCTCCTCTTTCTGGATTCCCTTCTGTCTTCTCCTCCTTCTGGATGCCCTTCTGTTCTCTCCTCTTTCGGCATGCCCTTCTGTTCTCTCCTCTCTCAGGATGCCCTTCTGTTTTATCTTTTCTCTGAATGGCCTTCTGCTCTCTCCTCTCTCCTGATGCCCTTCTGTTCTCTCCTCTCTCTGAATTCCCTTCTGTCTTCTCTTCTTTCTTGATGCTCTTCTGTTCTCTCCACTCTCTGGATTGGCTTTTTAATTTCTCCTCTCTCTGAATGCCCTTCTGTCGTTTCCTCTCTCTGGATGACCTTCTGTCTTCTCCTCTCTCCCGATGCCCTTCTCTGCTTTCCTCTCTTCCGATGTGCTTCTGTCTTCTCCTCTCTCTGGATGCCATACAATTCTCTCCTCACTGTAGATTCCCTTCTGTCTTCTTTTCTCTCTTGATGCCACTTTGTTCTCACCTCTTTCTAGGTGTCCTTCTGTTCTCTCATCTATGAAGATGCCCTTCAGTCTTCCTCTCTCTCTGTATGGCCTTCTGTCCTCTTTTCTGTGGATGCCCTAATTTCTTCTCCTCTCTCTGGATGACCTTCTGCCTTCTCTTCTCTCTGGAGTCCATTCTGTCCTCTCCTCTCTCTGGATGCCCTTCTGTCTTCTTCTATCTCCCTATGCCCTTCTGTCTTCTCCTCTTTTTGGATGCCTTTCTGTTCTGTTCTCTCTCTCTAGATGCCCTTCTGCCCTTTCCTCTCTCTGGATGCCTTTCTGTTCTCTTGTCTCTCTGGATGCTCTTCATTTCTCTGCTCTTTCTGGATGCTCTTCTTTCTTCTCCTTTCTCCCTATACACTTCTCTTCTATCGTCTCTCCTGATGCCCTTCTGTCTTCTCCTCTCTCTGGATGACTGACAATTTTCCCCTCACTCTGGACACCCTTCTGTCTTCTCCTTTCTCTAGATGCCCTTCTATTCTCTCATCGCACAGGATGATATTCTGTCCTCTCCTCTCTCTGGATGCAGTTCTGTCTTCTCCTCTCTCCAGATGCACTTCAGTTCTCTTCTCTCTCTGGATGTCCTTCAGTCTTTTGCTCTCTCTCTGGATCTGCTTCTGTTCTCTCCTCTTTCTAGATTCTCTCCTGTTCTCTCATCTCTTTGGATGCACTTCTGGTCTCTCTTCTCATGGGATGTCCTTCGGTCCTCTGCTCTCTCTGCATGCCCTTCTGTTCTCTCCTCTCTCTGGATGCCTTCTGTCCTCTCCTCTCTCTGGATGCCCTTCTTCACTCTCCTCACTCTGGATGTCCTTCTGTCCTCTCCTCCCTCTGGATGCCTTTCTGTCCTCTCCTCTCTCTGGATGCCCTTCTGTCTTCTCTTCTCTCTCTAGATGCCCTTCTGTCCTCTATTCTCTCTGGATGCCTCTCTGTACTGTGATTTCTCTGGATTTTCTTATGTGCTCTCCTCTCTCTGGATGCCCTTCTATCTTCTCTCTCCCTATGCGCTTCCATTCTCTCATCTCTCCTGATGCCCTTCTGTCTTCTCCACTCTCTGGATTCCAGACCATTTTCTCCTCAATCTGGATACCCTTCTGTCTTCTCCTCTCTCTAGATGCCTTTCTATTCTCTCCTCTCACTGGATGCCATTCTGTCCTCTTCTGTCTCTTGATGACCTTCTGTGTTCTGCTTTCTCCAGATGCCCTTCAGTCCGCTTATCTCTCTGGATGTCCTTCAGTTTTCTGCTCTCTCTGTGTGGGCTTCTGTTCTCTCCTCTTTCTGGATTCTCTCCTGTTCTCTCATCTCTCTGGATGTGCTTCAGTTCTCTTTTCTCACTGGATGTCCTACTGTCCTCTCCTCTCTCTGGATGCCCTTATGTCTTCTCCTTTATCCTGTTGCCCTTCTGTTCTCTCCTCTCTCTTGATGCTTTTTGTCCTTTCTTCTCACCTGGATGCCCTTCTGTTCTCTTCTCTCCCCTGGATTCCCTTGTGTCCTCTTCTCTCTCTGGATGCCCTTCTGTTCTCATCTCTCTGGATACCCTTCTGTCTTCTCCTCTCTCTGGATGATCTACTGTTCTCTTCTCTCCCTGGATTCCCTTCTGTCCTCTCCTCTGTCAGGATGCCCGTATGTCCTCTTCTTCATCTAGATTCCTTCTCTCTTCTCTTCTTTCCGAATGCCCTTCTGGTCTCTCCTCTCTCTGGAAGCCCTTACTGTCTTCTCCACTCTCTGGATGCGCATTCTGTTCTCTCCACTCTCTAAATGTCCTTCTGTTCTCTCCTCTATCTAGATGCCCTTATGTCTTCTCCTCTCTATGTATGGACTTCTTTACTGTTTTCTGTGGATGCCCTTCTGCCCTCTCCACTCTCTGGATGCTCTTCTTTTGTCTCTTCTCTCTTGAGGCCATTCTGTCCTCTCCTCTCCTCTGGATGCCCTTCTGTCTTCTCCTATCTCCTGATGGCCCTTCTGTCATCTCCTCTTTCTGGATACCCTTCTATACTATTTCTCTCTACATGCCCTTCTGTCCTATATTCCCTCTATTTGCCCTTATGTTCTCTCCTCCTCTCACTGGATGCCATTCTGTCCTTTCCTCTCTCAGGATGCCCTTCTGTCTTCTCCTCTTTCCGGATGCCCTTGAGTCCTCTTCTCTTTTATGTATGTCCTTCAGTCTCCTGCTCTCTCTGGATGGGCTTCTGTTCCCTCCTCTTTCTGGATTCTCTCCTGTACTATCATCTCTCTGGATGTGCTTCTGTTGTCTCTTCTTACGGGATGTCCTTCTGTTCTCTCCTCTCTGGATGCCATTCTGTTGTTCTCCTTTCTCTGATTGCCCTTCTGTTCTTTCCTCTCTATGGATGCCCTTTTTTCCTCTCCTCTCTCTGGATACCTTTCTGTTTCTATCCTCTCTCTGAATGCCCTTCTGTCTTCTCCCCTCTCTAAAGGATGACCTTCCTGATCTCTTCTCTCCTTGGATGCCCTTCAGTTTTCTCTCCTCTCTCAGCGATGCCCATCTGTCCTCTTCTCCATCTAGATTCCTTCTCTT
Source organism: Arvicanthis niloticus (assembly GCF_011762505.2). Classification (NCBI taxonomy): domain Eukaryota; kingdom Metazoa; phylum Chordata; class Mammalia; order Rodentia; family Muridae; genus Arvicanthis; species Arvicanthis niloticus. The sequence goes on along the minus strand of NW_023045541.1, from coordinate 70,684 downwards.
CTCTCCTCTTTCAGGATGTCTTTCTGTTCTATCCTCTCTCTGGAAGCCCTTTTGCTTGCTCTGCCTCTGGTGCTTCTGTTCTCTCCTCTATAAGATAACTTTTCTGTTCTCTCCTCGGCTAGAATGCTTTCTGTCATTCTCCCTTCTGTATGGCCGTTACCCAACATCTAGTCCTCTCTGTGGATGCCCCTTAAACACGCAACCCACCCCTCTCTCGGATGCCCTTAATTTTTCACTTCTTTTATATGGAGGACATTCTGTCCCCGCTCTCTCTGGATGCATTTTGTGTTTTCCCTAATCTCAGCTGATCGCACCCTTCTGCCTCTTCCTCTCACCTTTACTGGATACCCTTTGGTCTCTGCTAAACTCTTCATTGCCCTTGTCCTCTATTCTATCTGGATGCCCTTCTGTCCTGTCATCTCTCAGGGATGCCATTCATCACTCTCTTCTCTCTCTATGGATGCCTTCTTTTCTCTCCTTCTCTATGGATGCCCTTCTTTCTTTTCCTTTCTCTGGATGCCCGTCATTCTCTCCTCTATCTTGATGCCCTTCTTTTCTCTTTTATCCTCTCTACAGATTGCATTCTGTCTTCTCTGCCTCTGGATGCCTTTTCTGTTACTCTCCTCCCTCTAGATGCCCTTCTATTCGCTCTCGATCGGCGCCCTTCTGTCTTCTAATCTCTCTGTATGGCCTTCTTTAATCTTGTCTGTGGATTTCCCTTCTACCCTCTCCTCGTCGGATGACCTTATTTTTCATTTTCTCTCTGGAGGACATTCTGTCCTATCTCTCTCTGGATGCTCTTCTGTGTTCTCCTATCTCTTGTGCCCTTTTGTCTTCCTCTCTTCTGGATACCTTTCGGTTCTCTGCTCTCTCTTCATGCCCCTTCTGTCACTATTTCTCTATTGCCTTATGTTCTACCTCTCTCCGGGATGTTCTTGTGTACTTCTCTGCTCTTGGATACTGTTCTATTCTCTACTCTCCCTGGAGGCCCTTCTGTTTTCTCTGCTCTTGAATGCCCTTTGTTCACCCTCTCTGTGGACATGTTTCTGTATTTTCCTCTCTCTATCTGGATGCCTCCGTTCTCTCCTCCCTCTGGATGCCCTTCTGACCTCTCCTCTCCAGGATGCCTTTTGTCTTCTCTTTCTCTGGATGGCTTCTTTCCCTCCTCTCACTTGATCCAGCTGTCATTCTTCTCTCTCTGGATGACCTTCTTCAATATCATCTTCTGGATGCCTTCTGTCCTTGGCTCCCACTGGATGCCATTCTGTTCCTTTCTATTCTGGATGCCCTTCTCTCTTCTCTCTCTGGATTTCTTCATTCAGTCTTCTGCTCTCTCTGGAAGGGCTTCTTTTCTCTTCTCTTTCTGGATTCT
>NW_023045541.1:0-69212 GCF_011762505.2 Arvicanthis niloticus | reverse complement strand
TACTGAATGCCATTCTGTCCTCTCCTCTCTCTGGATGCCCTTCTGTCCTCTTCTCTCTCTGGATGTCCTTCAGTCTTCTGATATCTCTGGATGGGCTTTTGTTTTCTCCTCTTTCTGGATTCTCTCCTGTTCTCTCATCTCTCTGGATGCGCTTCTGTTCTCTCATCTCTCTGGATGCCAGTTTGTATTCTCTTCTCTCTGGATACCCTTCTGTTCTATCCTCTCTCTGATTTCCCTTCTATTCTCTCCTCTTCTTGGATTCCCTTCTGCCTTCTCTCTCTGGATGTCCTTCTGTTCTCTTCTCTCCCTGGAAGCCCTTCTGTCCTCTCATCTCTCTGGGTGCCTGTCTGTCCTCTTCTAGATCTAGATGCCATCTCTCTTCTCCTCTTTCTAGATGTCCTTCTGTTCTCTCCTTCTCTGGAAGCCCTCCTGTCTTCTCTGCTCTCTGGATGCCCTTTTGTTCTCTCCTCTCTCTAGTTGCCCTTCTGTTTTCTCCTCTATCTAGATGCCCTTCTGTCTTCTTCTCTCTCTGTATGGCCTTCTTTACTCTTTTCTATAGATGCCCTTCAGTCCTCTCTCCTCTATGGATGCACTTATGCTCTCTCTTTTCTCTGGAGGCAATTATGTCCTCTCCTCTCTCTGGATGCCATTCTGTCTTCTCCTATCTCCCGATGCCCTTTTTTTTTTCTTCTCTTTCTGGATACCCTTCTGTTCTCTTCTCTCACTTCATGCCCTTCTGTCCTCTATTCTCTCTGGATGCTTTTATGTTCTCTCCTTTCTCTGGATATTTTTCTGTCTTCTCTGCTCTTTCGATACCATTCTATTCTCTACTCTCTCTGGATGACATTCTGTCTTCTCTGCTCTCTGTATGCTCTTCTGTTCTGTTTTGTCTGTGGATGTGTTTCTGTCTTCTCCTCTCTCTGGATACCCTTCTGTTCTCTCCTCTCTCTGGATGCCCTTCTGTCATCTCCTCTCTTAGGATGCCCTTCTGTCTTCTCCTCTCTCCCAATGCCCTTCTCTTCTCTCCTCTCTTCGGAGGCCCTTCTGTCTTCTTCTCTCTCTCATGCACTACAAATCTCTCCTCACTCTAGATTACCTTCTGTCTTCTTTTCGCTCTGGATGCCCTTCAATTTTCACCTCTTTCTGGATGCCCTCAGTTCTGTCATCTATCTAGATGCCCTTCTGTCTTCTCCTCTCTCTGTATGGCATTCTCTACTCTTTTCTGTGGGTGTGCTACTATCCTTTCCTCTCTCTGGATGTCCTTCTGCCTTTTCCACTCTCTGGATGCCCTTCAGTATTCTCCTCTCTGTGGATGTGTTTCTATCTTCTCCTCTTTCTGGATGCCCTTCTGAAATCTCCTCTCCATGGATTCCCTTCTGAACTCTAGGCTCTCTGGATTCCGCTGTGTTCTCTCCTCTCTCTAGATGCCCCTCTTTCTTCTCCTCTCTCTGGATGGCTTTCTGTTCTCTCTTCTCTCTGGATCCCTTCTGTCTTCTCCTCTCTCTTGATGCCCTTCTGTTCTCTCCTCTCTCCAGATGCCCTTCTGTCTTCTACTCTCTCTGGATGCCCTTCTGGTCTCTCCTCTCTCTGGATTTCCTTCTGTTCTCTCCTCTCTTGGGATTCCCTTCTGTCTTCTCCACACTCTGGATCCCCTTCTGTTCTCTCCTCTCTATGGATTCTCTTCTGTCTTCTCCTCTCTCTGGATGCCCTTCTGTGCTCTTCTCTCTCTGGATAACCTTCTGTCTTCTCTTTTCTCTGGATGCCCTTCTGTTCTTTCCTTTCTCTGGATGCTATTTGTCCTCTCCTCTATCTGGATACCCTTCTCTTCTATCCTCTATCTGAATGCCCTTCTATGCTCTCCTCTCTCTGTTCTATTCTCTCCCTGGATGCCCTTCTGTCCTCTCATCTCTCAGGATGCCTGTCTGTCCTCTTCTAGATCTAGATGCCTTCTCTTTTCTCCTCTTTCCGGATGCCCTTTTGTTCTCTCCTCTGTCTGGAAACCTTTCTGTCTTTCCCGATCTCTCGATGCCCTTTAATTCTTTCCTCTCTCTAGATGCCCTTCTGTTCACTCCTCTATCTAGATGCCCTTCTGCCTTCTCCTCTCTCTGGATGCCCTTCTGCTCTCTCTTCTCTCTTGTGGCCATTATGTCTTTTTCTCTCTCTGGATGCTTTTCTGACCTCTTCTCTACACGAATTCCCTTCTGTCTTCTCCTCTCTCTCATCCCTTCTGTGCTCTCCACTCTCTGGATGCCCTTCTTCATTCTCCTCGCTCTGGATGCCATTCTGTCCTCACCTTTCTCTAGATGCCCTTTTGTCCTCCATCTCTCTGGATGCCCTTCTCTTCTCTCCTTTCTCTAGATGCCCTTCTGTTCTGTATTCTCCCTGGATGCCTCTCTGTTCTCTCATTTCTCTGGATGCTCTTCTGTGCTCTACTCTCTCTGGATGCCCTTTTGTCCTCTGCTTTCTCTGAATGCCCTTCTGTATTCTCTTCTCTCCCTATGCCCTTCTGTCTTCTCCTCTCTCTCTATTTGTGACAATTTTCTCTTCACTCTGGATATCCTTCTGTCTTCTCTTCTCTCTAGATGCCCTTATGTTCTCTCCTCTCACTGGAGGCTATTCTGTCCTATCCTTTCTCTGGATGCACTTCTGTCTTCTTCTCTCTCCAGATGCCCTTCAGTCTTCTTCTCTCTCTGGATGTCCTTCAGTCTTCTGCTCTCTCTGTATGGGCTTCTTTTCTCTCCTATTTTTGGATTCTCTAACTTTCTCTCATCTCTCTGGATGTGCTTCTGTTCTCACTTCTCTTGGGATGTCCTTATGTCCTATCCTTTCTCTGGATGCCCTTCTGTCCTCTCTTCTCTCTGTATGCCCTTCTGTCTTCTCCTCTCTCCCTATGCCCTTCTGTTCTCTCGTCTCTTCAGCTTCTCTCCTGTCTTCTCCTTTCTCCGGATGCCCTTCTGTTCTCTCCTCTTTCCGGATGCTCTCTTGTCTTCTCCACTCTCTGGATGTCATTCTTTCTTTTCCTTTCTCTGGATGGCTTTCTGTTCTCTCCTCTCTCTGAATGCCCTTTTTTCCTCTCTTCTGTATGGATACCCTTCTGTTCTCTCCTCTTCTGGATGCCCTTCTCTTCTCTCCTCTTTCTGGATGCCCTTGTGTCCTCTTCTCTCTCTGGATGCCCTTTTGTTCTCTCCTCTATCTGGATGCCCTTCTGTTCTCTTCTCTTTCCAGATGCAATTCTATCCTCTCCTATCTGGATGCCTATCTGAAAGAGGAGAAAAGAGAAGGCATCTAGATCTAGAAGAGGACAGACAGGCATCCTTCTGTATACTCCTCTCTCCGAATACCCATCTCTTCTCTCTCTCTGGATTCCCTTCTGTCTTCTCCTCTCTCTGGATTCCCCTCTGCTCTATCCTCTCTCTGGATTCCGTTCTGTTCTCTCCTCTCTCTGGATTCCCTTCTGTCTTCTCCACTCTCTGGATGCCCTTCTGTTCTCTCCTCTTTATGGATTCTCTTCTGTCTTCTCTTCTCTCTGGATGCCCTTCTATCTCCTCCTTTCTCTGGATGCCCTTTTGTCTTATCCTCTCTCCCGCTGCCCTTCTCTTCTCTCCTCTCTTCCGATGTCCTTCTATCTTCTCCTCTCTCTGGATGTCATACAATTCTCTGCTACCTGTAGATTCCCTTCTGTCTTCTTTTCTCTCTGCATGCCCTAATGTTCTCTTCTCTCTCTGGATGCCCTTCTGCCTTCTCTTCTCTCTGGAGGCCATTCTGTCCTCTCCTCTCTCTGGATGCCCTTCTGTTTTCTACTCTCTGGATGCTTTTCTGCTCTTCTCCTCTCTCTGAATTTCCTTCTGTTCTCTACACTCTCGGGATTCCCTTCTGTCTTCTCCTCTATCTGGATCCCCTTATGTTCTATCCTCTCTATGGATTCCCTTCTGCCTTCTCCTATCTCTGGATGCCTTTCTGTGCTTTCCTCTCTCTGGATGTCCTTCTGCCTTCTCTTCTCTCTGGAGGCCATTCTGTCCGCTCCTCTCTCCTGATGCCCTTCTGTCTTCTACTCTCTCTGGGTGCCCTTCTGCTCTCTCTTCTCTCTGGATTTCCTTCTGTTCTCTCCTCTCTCTGGATGCCCTTGTGTCTTGTTCTCTCTGGATGCCCTTCTGTTCTATTCTTTCCCTTGATGCCCTTCTGTCCTCTCATCTCTCAGGATGCCTGTCTGTCCTCTTCTAGATCTAGATGCCTTCTCTTTTCTCCTCTTTCTGGATGCCCTTCTGTTCTCTCCTCTCTCTTGAAGCCCTTCTGTGTTCTCTGCTCTCTCGATGCCCTTCTGTTCTCTTCTCTCTCTAGATGTCTTTCTGTCTTCTTTTCTCTAAGGATGGCCTTCTTTAATCTTTTCTCTGGATATCCTTCTGCAATCTCTTCTCTCTTGAGGCCATTCTGTCCTACCCTCTCTCTGGATGCCCTTCTGTCTCCTTCTCTCTCCTGATGCTCTTCTGTCTTCTCCTGTCTATGGATGCCCTTATTTTTCCTTCTCTCTGTGGATATGTTTCTGTCTTCTCTCTCTGGATGCCCTTCTGTTCTCTCCTCTTTCTGGATGCCTTTCTGACCACTTCTCTCCATGGATGCCCTTCTGTCTTCTCCTCTCTCTTCATGGCTTTCTGTACTCTCCTCTCTCTGGATCCCTTCTATACTCTCCTCTCTCTGGAAGCCATTCTTCACTCTCCTCTATCTGGATGCCGTTCTGTACTCTCCTCTCTGGATGCCCCTTTTTCCTCTATTTTCTGTGGATGCCCTTCTCTCCTCTCCTCTCTCTGAATTCCTTTTTTTCTCCTCTCTCTGGATTCCCTTCTTTTCTCTTCTCTCTAGATGTCCTTCTGTCCTCTATTCTCACTGGATGCCTTTCTGTTCTCTTGTGTCTCTGGATGCCCTTCTGTGCTCTCCTCTCTCTGGATGCCCTTCTGTACTCTCCTCTCTCTGGATTCCTTTCTGTCTTCTCCTTTCTCCCTATGCCCTTATTTTCTCACGTCTCTCCAGATGCCCTTCTGTTTTCTCCACTCTCTGGATGCCCGACAATTTTCTCCTCACTCTGGATACCCTTCTGATTCTCCTATCTCCCTATGCCCTTCTGTTCTCTCATCTCTCTGACTTCCCTTTTGTCTTCTCCTTTCTCTGGATGCCCTTATGTTATATCCTCTCTCCGGTTGCCCTTCTGTCTTCTGCTCTCTCTGGATGCCCTTCTGCTCTCTCCTCTCTCTGGACGCCCTTTTGTTCTCTCCTCTCTCCGGATGCCCTTCTGTCTTCTCCTCTCTCTGGATGCCATTCTATACTGTCATCTCTCTGGATGCCCTTCTGTTTTCTCCTCTCTCTGGATGCACTTCTGTTCTTTAATCTCTCTGGATTCACTCTTTTTCTTCTCCTCTCTCTGGATGACCTTCTGATTTCTCCTCTCTCCCGATGCCCTTCTGTTCTCTCCTCTCATTGGATTCGCTTCTGTCTTCTTCTCTGGATGCCCTTCTGTTCTCTCCTCTATCTAGATGCCCTCCTGTCTTCTAACTTCTCTAGATGCCCTTCTGTGTTCTGCTCTCTCCGGATGCCCTTTAGTCCCCTTCTCTCTCTGCATGTCCTTCACTCATCTGCTCTCTCTGGTTGGGCTTCAGTCTCTCCTTTTTCTGGATTCTCTCCTTTTCTCTCATCTATCTGGATGCGCTTCTGTTCTCTCCTCTCTCTGGATTCCCTTCTTTTCTCTCTTCCCTCTGGAGGCCATTCTGTCATCTCTTCTCTCTTCATGCCCTTCTTTCTTCTCCTATAACCTGATGCCATTATCTCTTATCCTCTTTCTGGATACCCTTCTATTCTCTGCTCTCTCTACATACCCTTCTGTCCTCTACTCTCTCTAGATGCCATTAAGTTCTCTCCTTTCTCTAGGTGTTCTTCTGTCTTCCCTGCTCTCTGGATACCATTCTATTCTTTACTCTCTGTGGATGACATTCTGTCTTCCCTCCTCTCCGGATGCTCTTCTGTTCTTTTCACTCTGTGGATGTGTTTCTGTCTTCTCCTCTCTCTGGATGCCCTTCTGTTCCCTCTGCTCTCTGGATGCCATTCTGTACTCTTCTTTCCGTGGATGCCCTTCTGTCTTCTCCTCTCTCTAGATGCCCTTCTGTTCTCTCCACTCTCTGTTTGGTTTTTAATTTCTCCTCTCTCTGGATGCCCTTCTGTCATCTCCGCTCTTTGGATGCCCGTCTCTCTTCTCCTCTCTCCTGGTATGCTACTCTTCTCTCCTCTCTTCAGATGCCCTTCTGTCTTCTTCTCTCTCTGGATGCCCTACAAGTCTCTCCTCACTCTAGATTCCCTTCTGTCTACTTTTTGCTCTGGATGTCCTTCTGTTCTCACCTCTTTCTGGATGCCCTTCTGTTCTCTCATCTTTCTAGATGCCCTTCCGTCTTCTCCTCTCTCTGTATGGCATTCTGTCCTCTTTTCTGTGGGTGCGCTATTCTCCTCTCCTCTCTTTGGATGCCCTTCTGCCTTCTCTGCTCTCTGGATGCCCCTCAGTTCAGTCCTCTCTGTGGATGAGTTTCTGTCTTCTCCTCTTTCTGGATGCCCTTCTGAACTCTCATCTCCATTGATGGCCTTCTGATCTCTAGGCTCTCTGGATTCCCTTCTATTCTCTTTTCTCTCTGGAGGCCATTCTGTCCTCTCCTCACTCTGGATGCCCTTCTGTCTTCTCCTATCTTCTGATGCCCTTCTGTCTTCCTGTCTTTCTGGATACCGTTCTGTTCTCTGCTCTTTCTTCATGCCCTTCTGTCCTTTATTCTTTCTGGATGCCCTTATGTTCTCTCCTCTTTCTGGATGTTCTTCTGTCTTCTCTTCTCTCTGGATACTGTTCTATCCTCTACACTCCCTGGATGCCCTTCTGTTTTCTCTGCTCTCTTTATGCCCTTCTGTTCTCACCTCTCTGTGGATGTGTTTATGTCTTCTCCTTTCTCTAAATTCCCTTCTGTTCTCTCCTCTCTCTGGAGGCCATTCTGACCTCTCCTCTCCATAGATGCCCTTCTGTCTTCCCCTTTCTCTGGATGGCTTTCTGTTGTCTGCTTTCTTTGGATCCATTCTGTCCTCTCCTGTCTGGATGCACTTTTGTCTTCTTCTTTCTCTGGATGCCCTTCAATCCTCTTCTCTATCTGGATGTCCTTCAGTCTTCTGCTCTCTTTGGATGGGCTTCTGTTCTCTTCTCTTTCTGGATTCTCTAATGTTCTCTCATCTCTCTGGATGACTTTCTGTTCTCTCATCTCACGGGATGTCCTTCTGTCCTCTCCTTTCTCTGAATGCCCTTCTGTCTTCTCCTTTCTTTGGATGCCCTTCCGTTCTCTCCTCTCTCTCTGGATGCCCTTCTGTTTTCTCCTCTCACTGGATGCCCTTCTGTTCCCTCCTCTCTCATGCTACCCTACTTTCTTCTGCTCTCTCTGAATACACTTGTTCTCTCTCCTCTCTCTGATGCCCTTCTGCTCTCTCCCATCCCTGGATGCCCTTCTTCACTTTCCTCTATCTGGATGCCCTTCTGTACTCTCCTCACTCTGGATGCCCTTTTGTCCTCTCCTCTCTGTGTTTGCCCTTCTGTTCTCTCCTCTCTCTGGATGACCTTTTTTCTCCTCTCTCTGGATTCCGTTATCTTCAATCTTCTCTCTAGATGCCCTTCTGTCCTCTATATTCTCTGGATGCCTTTCTGTTTTCTTGTCTGTCTGGAAGCCCTTCGGTGCTCTCCTCTCTCTAGATGCCCTCCTGTTCTCTCCTGTCTCTGGATGCCCTTCTGTCTTCTCCTCCATTTGGATGCCCTTCTGTCATCTAATCTCTCTGGATGAACTTCTGTCTCCTCCTCTCTCCCGATACCCTTCTGTTCTCTCCACTCTCCGAATGCCCTTCTGTTCTCTCCTCTCTCTGGATTCGCTTCTGTCTTCTCCTTCTCTGGATGCCCTTCTGTTCACTCCTCTTTCCAGATGCCCTTCTCTCTTCTCCTTTCTCTAGATGCCCTTCTGTGTTCTGCTCTCCCCGAATGCCCTTCTGTCATCTCCTTTCTCTGGATGCCCTTCAGTCCTTTTCTCTCTCTTGATGTCCTTCACTCTTCTGCTCTCCCCTGATTGGCTTCTGTTCGCTCCTCTTTCTGGATTCTCTCTTGTTCTCTCATCTATGTGGATGAGCTTCTGTTCTCTCCTCTTTCTGGATGCCCTTCTTTTCTCTCTTCTCTCTGGAGGCCATTATTTCCTCTCTTCTCTCTGGATGCCCTTCTTTCTTGTCCTATATCCTGATACCCTTCTGTCTTCTCCTTTTTCAGGATACCCTTCTATTCTCTGCTCTCTCTACATGCCCTTCTGTCCTCCTTTCTCTCTGGATGCCCTTAAGTTCTCTCCTCTCTCTCTGGATGTTCTTTTGTCTTCTCTGCTCTCTGGATACCATTCTATTCTCTACTCTCCATGGATGTCTTTCTGTATTCTCCTCTCTCTGGATGCCTGACAATTTTCTCCTCACTCTGGATATCCTTCTGTCTTCTCTTCGCTCTAGATGCCCTTCTATTCTCTCCTCTCATTGGATGCCATTCTGTCCTCTCCTCTCTCAGGATGACCTTCTGCTTCTCCTCTCTCGGGATGCCCTTCAGTCCTCTTCTCTCTCTGGATGTCCTTCACTCTTCTGCTCTCTCTTGATTGGCTTTTGTTCTCTCCTCTTTCTGGATTCTCACTTGTTCTCTCATCTATCTGGATACGCTTCTGTTCTCTCCTCTCTCTGGATGCCCATCTCTTCCCTCTTCTCTCTGGAGGCCATTCTGTCCTCTCCTCTCTCTGGATGCCCTTCTTTCTTCTTCTATATCCTGATGCCCTTCTGTCTTCTCCTCTTTCTGGATACCGTTCTATTCTCTGCTCTCTCTACATGCCCTTCTGTCCTCTATTTTCCTTGTATACCCTTAAGTTCTCTCCTCTCTCTGGATGTTCTTCTGTCTTCTACACTCTCTGGATACCATTCTATTCTCTACTCATCCTGGATGTCCTTCTGTCTTCTCCTCTCTCTGGATGCCCGACAATTTTCTCCTCACTCTAGATATCCTTCTGTCTTCTCTTCTCTCTAGATGCCCTTCTGTTCTCTCCTCTCACTGGATGCCATTCTGTCCTCTCCTCTCTCAGGATGCCCTTCTGTCTTCTTCGCTCTCCGGATTCCCTTCAGTACTCTACTCTCTCAAGATGTCCTTCAGTCTTCTGCTCTCTCTGGATGGGATTCTGTTCTCTCATCTTTCTGGATTTTGTCCTGTTCTCTCATCTCTCTGGATGCACTTCTGTTCTCTCTTCTCTCGGGATGTCCTTCTGTTTTCTTCTGTATCTGGATGTCCTTCTGTCTTCTCCTTTCTCTGGTTTCCATTCTGTTCTCTCCTCACTCTGGATGCCATTTGTCCTCTCATCTCTCTGGATGCACTTCTGTTCACTTCTCTCTCTGGATGGCCGACTGTCCTCTTCTCCATCTAGATTCCTTCTCTCTTCTCCTCTTTCCGGATACCCTTCTGTTCTCTTCTCTCTCTGGAAGCCCTTCTGCTTCTCTGCTCTCTGGATGCCTTTCTGTTCTCTCCTCTTTCTAGATGCCCTTATGTTCTCTCCTTTATCTAGATGCCCTTCTGCATTCTCCTCTCTCTGGATGCCCTTCTTTTCTCTCTTCTCTCTGGAGGCCATACTGTCCTCTCCTCTCTCTGGATACACTTCTGTCTTCTTCTATCTTCTGATGCCCTTCTGTCTTCCTGTCTTTCTGGATACCGTTCTGTTCTCTGTTCTCTCTTCATGCCCTTCTGTCCTTTATTCTTTCTGGATGCCCTTATATTCTCTCATCTTTCTGGATGTTCTTCTGTCTTCTCAGCTCTCTGGATACTATTCTAATCTCTACACACCCTGGATGCCCTTCTGTTTTCTCTGCTCTCTGACTGCCCTTCGTCTCCCCTATCTGTGGATGTGTTTCTGTCTTCTCCTCTCTCTGGATGCCCTTCTGTTCTCTCCTCTCTCTGGAGGCCCTTCTGACCTCTCCTCTCCAGGGATACCCTTCTGTCTTCTCCTCTCTCTGGATGCCCTTCTGTTCTCTCCTCTCTCTGGAGGCCCTTCTGACCTCTCCTCTCCAGGGATACCCTTCTGTCTTCTCCTCTCTCTGGATGGCTTTCTGTTCTCTCTTCTCTCTGGATCCATTCGGTCGTCTGCTCTCGCTGGATGCCCTTCTGTCCTCTCCTCTCTCTTGATACCCTTCTGCCTCTCTTCTTCCTGGATGCCCTTCTGTCCTCTTTTCTCTCTGGATGCCCTTCTGTTCTCCCTTCTCTCTGGATTCCCTGTTTGTCTTCTCCTCTCACTAGATGCCCTTTGGTACTCTATTCTCTCTGGATGCCGCTCTGTTCTCTGGTCTCTCTGGATGCCCTTCTGTGCTGTCCTCTCTCTAGATGCCCTTCTGTCCACTCCTCTCTCTGGATGCCCTTCTGTCTTCTCCTCTCTCCCCATGCCCTTCTGTTCTCTCATCTCTCCCGATGCCCTACTGTCTTCTCCTCACTCTGGATGCCTGACAATTTTCTCCTCACTCTGGATATCCTTCTGTCTTCTCTTCTAACTAGATGCCCTTCTATTCTCTCCTCTTACTGGATGCCATTATGCACTTTCCTCTCTCTAGATGCCCTTCTGCATTCTTCTTTCTCTGGATGTCCTTCAGTCTTCTCCTCTCTCCCGATGCCCTTCTGTTCTCTCCTCTCTCTGAATGCTTTTCTGTTCTCTCCTCTCTCTGGATTCGCTTCTGTCTTCTCCTTCTCTGGATTCCCTTCTGTTCTCTCTTCTTTCTTGGTGCCCTTCTGTTCTCTCCTCTGTCTAGATGCCCTTCTGTCTTCTCCTCTCTCTAGATGCCCTTCTGTGTTTTCCTCTCTCTGGATGCTCTTTTCTCTTTTCTTCTCTCTGGATACCCTTCTGTTCTATCCTCTCTCTGGATGCCCTTCTGTACTATCCTCTCTCTGGATGCCCTTGTGTCCTCTTCTCACTCTGGATGCCCTTCTTTTCTCCCGTTTCTCTGGATTCCCTTCTGTCTTGTCCACTCTCAGGATGCCCTTCTGTTCTCTCCTCTCTCTAGATGCCCTTCTATTTGCTCCTCGATCTAGATGCCCTTCTGTATTCTCCTCTCTCTCTATGGCCTTCTTTACTCTTTTTTGTGGATGCCCTTCTGCCCTTTCCTCTCTCTGGATGCCCTTCTTTTCTCTCTTCTCTCTTGAAGGCCATTCTGTCCTCTCCTCTCTCTGGATGCGTTTCTGTCTTATCCTATCTCCAGATGCCCTTCTTTTTTCTCCTCTTTCTGGATACCCTTCAGTTATCTGCTCTCTCTACATGCCCTTCTGTCCTCTATTCTCTCTGGATGCCTTTATGTTTTCTCCTCTCTCTGGATGTTCTCCTGACTTCTCCACTCTCTGGATACCGTTTTATTCTCTACTCTCCCAGGATACCCTTCTGTCTTCTCTGCTCTCTGGATGCCCTTCTGTTCGCCCCTCTCTGTGGATGTGTTTCTGTCTTCTCCTCTCTCCGGATGCCCTTCAGCTCTCTCCTCTCTCTAGATGACCTTCTTTTCTCTCCTCTCTACGGATGCCCTTCTGTCTTCTCCTCTCTGTGGATGCCCTTTTGTTCTCTCCTCCATCTGGATGCCATTCTGTCTTCTCTGCTCTCTGGATTCCCTTCCGTTCTCTCCTCTCTCTAGATGTATTTCAGTTCTCTCCTCTATCTAGATGACCTTCTGTCTTCTCCTCTCTCTGTATGGTCTCCTTTACTCTTTTGTGTGGATGCCCTTCTGCACTCTCCTTTCTCTGGATACCCTTATATTCTCTCTTCTCCCTTGAGTCCATTCTGTCCTCTCCTCTCTCTGGATGCCCGTCAATTTATTCCTATATCCGGATGCCCTTCTGTCTTCCTCTCATTCTGGATAACCTTATGTTCTCTTCTCTCACTTCATGCCCTTCTGTGCTCTATTCGCTCTGGATGCCCTTATGTTCTCTCCTGTCTCTGGAAGTTCTTCTGTCTTCTCCGCTCTCTGGATACTGTTCTATTCTCTATGATCCCTGGATGCTCTTCTGTTTTCTCTGCTCTCTGAAAGCCCTTCTATTCTCCCCTCTTTGTGGATGTGTTTCTGTCTTCTCCTCTCTCTGTATTCCCTTCTGTTCTCTCCTCTCTCTGGATTCCCTTCTCTCTTCTCCTCTCTCTTTATGCCCTTCTGTTCTCTACTCTTTCGAGATACCCTTCTGTCTCTCCTTTCTCCGGATGCCCTTCTGTCTTCTCCTCTCTCCAGATGCCCTTCTGTTCTCTCCTCTCTCTGGATGCCCTTCTGTTCTCTCCTCTCTCCGGATGGCCTTCTGTCTTCTCCTCTCTCTAGATGCTCTTCTGTCCTCTCCTTTCTCTGGATGCCCTTCTCTCTTCTCCTCTCTCTGGATGCCATTTGTTCTCTCCTCTCTCGGGATGCCCTTCTTCCCTCTTTTTTCTCTAGATGCCCTTTTGAATTCTCCTCCCTCTGGATGCCATTCTGTCCTCTCCTCTCTCTGGATGCCCTTATGTCTTCTCCTATCTCCGATGCCCTTCTGTCTTCTTCTCTTTCTGGATACCCTTCTGTTCTCTGCTCTCTCTTTATGCCCTTCTGTCCTCTATTTTCTCTGGATGCTTATATGTTCTCTCCTTTCTCTGGATGACCTTCTGTCTTCTCTCCTCTCTGGATGCTCTTCTGTTCTCTTCTCTCTGCAGATGTGTTTCTATCTTCTCCTCTCTCTTGATGGCCCTCTGTTCTCTCCACTCTCTGGATGTTCTTCTGAACTATTCTTTGCATGGATGCCCTTATGTCTTCTCCTCTCTCTGGATGCCCTTCTGTTCTCTCCACTCTCTGGTTTGGCTTTTTCATTGCTCCTCTCTCTGGATGCCCTTCTGACATCTCCTCTCTTTCGATGCCCTTCTGTCTTCTCCTCTCTCGAGATGTCCTTCTCTTTACTTTTCTCTTTGGATGCCCTTCTGTCTTCTCTCTCTGGATGCCCTAAAAGTCTCTCCTCACTCTAGATTCCCTTCTGTCTACTTTTCGCTCTGGATGCCCTACTGATCTCACCTCTTTCTGGATGCCCTTCTGTTCTCTCATCTATCTAGATGCCTTTCTGTCATCTCCTCTCTCTGTATGGCATTCTGTCCTCTTTTCTGTGGATGCACTACTCTTCTCTCCTCTCTCTGGGTGACCTTCTGCCTTCTCCGCTCTCAGGATGCCTTTCATTTCTCTTCTCTCTGTGGATGCGTTTCTGTCTTCTCCTCTTTCTGGATGCCCTTCTGAACTCTCCTCTCATTGGATGCCCTTCTGATCTCTAGGCTCTCTGGATTCCCTTCTGTTTTCTTTTCTCTCGAGATGCCCTTTTTTCTTCTCCAATCTCTGGATGGCTTTCTGTTCTCTCCTCTCTCTACATACCTTCTGTTCACTCCTCTCTCTGGATGCCCGTCTTCACGCTTCTTCATCTGGATGCCCTTCTGTCCTCTCCTCTCTCTGGATGCCCTTCTGTCTTCTCCTATCTCGTGATGCCCTTCTGACTTCTCCTCTTTCTAAATGCCCTTCTGTTCTCTGCTCTCTCTACTTGCCCTTTTGTCCTCTCCTCTCTGTGGATGCCCTTCTGTTCTCTTCTCTCCTGGATGCCCTTCTGTCCTCTCCTCTCTCATGATGCCCATCTGTCCTTTTCTCCATCTGGATGCCTTCTCTCTTCTCCTTTTTCCAGATGCGCTTCTGTGTTCTCCTCTCTCTGGAAGCCCTTTTGTTCTCACCTCTCTCTGGATGCTTTTCTGTAGTCTTTTCTCTCTGGATGCCCTTCTATAGTCTCCTATCTCTGGGTGCCCTTCTGTATTCTTCTCCCTCTGGATGCCCTTCAGTTCTCTCCTCCCTGAGGATGCCGTTCTGTATTCTCCTTTCTCTTGATGCCCTTCTGTCCTCTCCTCTCTCTGCATTCCCTTCTGTCTTCTACTCTCTCTGGATGCCCTTCTCTCCTCTCCTATCCCTGGATGCCCTTTTGTTCTCTCCTCTCTACATGAACTTCTCTCCACTCACCTCTCTGGATGCCCTTATGTTCTCACCTATCTCTGGATTCCTTTCTGACTTCTCTGCTCTCTGGATAGCCTTCTGAAATCTCGTATCCATGGATGCCCTTCTGACCTCTCATCTCTCTGGATGGCTTTCTGTTCTCTCCTCTCTCTAGATGCCCTTCTGTCTTTTCCTCTCACTGGATGGCTTTCTGTTCTCTCCTCTCTCTGGATCCCTTCTGTACTCTCCTCTCTCTGGATGCCCTTCTTCACTCTCCTCTATCTGGATGCCCTTCTGTACTCTCCTCTCTCTGGATGCCCCTTTGTCCTCTCCTCTCTGTGAATGCCTTTCTGTTCTCTTCTCTCTCTGGATTCCCTTTTTTCTCCTCTCTCTGGATTCCCTTCTGTTCTCTCTTCTCTATAGATGCCCTTCTATCCTCTATTCTCTCAGGATGCCTTTTTGTTCTCTTATCTGTCTGAATGCCCTTCTATGCTCTCCTCTCTCTGGATGCCCTTCTGTTCTCTCCTCTCTCTGGGTGCCCTTCTGTCTTCTCCTTTCTCCCTATGCCCTTATTTTCTCTCGTCTCTCCCAATGCCCTTCTGTATTCTCCACTCTCTGGATGCCCAACAATTTTCTGCTCACTCTTGATACCCTTCTGTCTTCTCCTCTCTCCCTATGCCCTTCTGTTCTCTCGTCTCTCCACCTTCCCTTCTATCTCCTGCTTTCTCTGGATGCCCTTATATTCTCTCCTCTCTCAGGATGCCTTTTCTGTCTTCTCCTCTCTCTGGATTGCCATCTAATTTTTCCTCTCTCTGGATGCCCTTCTGTTTTCTCCTCTCTCTGAATTCCCTTCTGTCTTCTCCTCTCTCTGGATGCACTTCTGTTCTCTAATCTCTCTGGATTCCCTATTTCTTGTCTCCTCTCTCTGGATGACCATTTGTCTTCTCCTCTCTCCCGATGCCTTTCTGTTCTCTCCTCTCTCTGGATTCGCTTCTGTCTTCTACTTTTCTGGATGCCCTTCTGTTCTCTCCTCTATCCAGATGCCCTTCTGTCTTGTACTCTTTCTTGATGACCTTCTGTTCTCTCCTCTTTCTGGATGCCCTTCTGTTCTCTCCTCTCTCCGGATGCCCTTCTGTCTTCTCCTCTCTCTCTCAATGCCCTTCTAGTCTCTCCTCTCTCTGGATGCCCTTTTTTCCTCTCCTCTCTCTGTATTCCCTTCTGTCTGCTCCCCTCTCTGGATGCCGTTCAATCCTTTCCTCTCTCTGGATGCCCTTCTGTCTTCTCTCTCTGTATGCACTTCTGTTCTCTCCTCTTTCTGGATTCCCTATTTTTCTTTCCTCTCTCTGTATGCCCTTCTGTCATCTCCTCTCTCTGGATGCCCTTCTGTCTTCTCCTCTCTCTGGATGCTCTTCTGGTTTCTCCTCTCTCTGGATGCCCTTCTGCTCTCTCCTCTCTTTGGTTTCCTTCTGTCTTCTCTCTCTCGATGCCGTTCTATCCTCTCCTCTCTCTGGATGCCCTTCTCTTCTCTCCTCTTTCTGGATTCCCTATTTTTCTTTTCCTCTCTCTGGATGCCCTTCTGTCATCTCCTCTCTCGGGATGACCTTCTGTCTTCTCCTCTCTCTCGATTCCCATCTGATCTCTCCTCTCTCCCAATTCCCATCTGTTCTCTCCTCTCTCCAGATGCCTTACTGTCTTCTCCTCTCTCTTGATGCCCTTCTATGCTCGCCTCTCACTGGATGCCCTTCTGTTCTCTCCTCTCTCTGGATTCCCTTCTGTCTTCTCCTCTCTCTTGATGACTTTCTGTTCTCTACTTTTTCTGAATGCCCTTCTATTCTATCCTCTCTCTGGATGCCCTTCTTTCTCTGGATGCCCTTTTTTTCTCTCCTCTCTCTGGAGTTCCTCCTATCTTCTCCTCTCTCTGGATGCTGTACTATAATATCCTCTCCCCGAATTCCCTTCTGTTCTCTCCTCCCTTTGGATTTCTTTCTGTCTTCTCCTCTCTTCCGATGCCCATCTGTTCTCTCCTCTCTCTGTATGCTCTTCTGTTCTCTCCTCTCTCTGGATTCGCTTCAGTCTTCTCCTTCTCTGGATGCCCATCTGTTCTCTCCTCCTGTCTTCTCCTCACTCTGGATGCACTTCTGTTCTCTCCTCTTTCTGGATTCCCTATTTTTCTTTTCCTCTCTCTGGATGCCCTTCTGTCATCTCTTCTCTCTGGATGACCTTCTGTCTTCTCCACTATCCCGATGCCCATGTGTTCTCTCCTCTCTCTGAATGCCCTTCGGTTCTCTTCTCTCTCTTGATTCACTTCTCTCTTCTCCTTCTCTGGATGCCCTTCTGTTCTCTCCTCTATCTAGATGCCATTCTGTCTTCTACTATTTCTTGTTGACCTTCTGTTCTCTCCTATTTCTGGATGCCCTTCTGTTCTCTACTCTCTCCGGATGCCCTTCTGTCTTCTCCTCTCTCTCTCTCTCAATGCCCTTCTGGTTTCTCCCCACTGTGGATGCTGTTCAATCCTTTCCTCTCTCTGGATGCCCTTCCGTCTTCTCTCTCTGTATGCCCTTCTGTTTTCTCCTCTTTCTGGATTCCGTATTTTTCTTTCCTCTCTATATATGCCCTTCTGTCATCTCCTCTCTCCGGATGCCCTTCTGTCTTCTCCTCTCTCTGGATGCTCTTCTGGTTTCTCCTCTCTCTGGATGCCCTTCTGTTCTCTCCTCTCTCTGGATTCCCTTCTGTCTTCTCCTCTCTCTGTATGTCGTTCTATCCTCTCCTCTCTCTGGATGCCCTTTTGTCTTCTCCTCTCTCTGGATGCACTTCTGTTCTCTTCTCTTTCTTGATTCCCTATTTTTCTTTTCCCCTCTCTGGATGCCCTTCTGTCATCTCCTCTCTCGGGATGACCTTCTGTCTTCTCCTCTCTCCTGATGCCCATCTGTTCTCTCCTCTCTCCAGATGCCCTACTGTCTTCTCCTCTCCCTTGATGCCCTTCTATACTCTCCTCTCACTGGATGCCCTTCTGTTCTCTCCTCTCTCTGGATTCCCTTCTGTCTTCTCCTCTGTCTTGATGACCTTCTGTTCTCTCCTCTTTCTGAATGCCCTTCTGTTCTATCCTCTCTCTGGATGCCCTTCTTTCTTCTCCTCTCGCTCTCAATGCTCTTCTGGTCTCTTCTCTCTCTGCATGCCCTTTTTTACTCTCCTCTCTCTGGAGTTACTTCTGTATTCTCCTCTCTCTGGATGCCGTACTATAATATCCTCTGCCCGAATTCCCTTCTGTTCTCTCCTCCCTTTGGATTCCCTTCTGTCTTCTCCTCTCTTCCGATGCCCATCTGTTCTCTCCTCTCTCCGTATGCACTTCTGTTCTCTCCGCTCTCTGAATTTGCTTCTGTCTTCTCCTTCTCTAGATGCCCATCTGTTCTCTCCTCTCTCCGAATGCACTTCTGTTCTCTCCTCCATTTGATTCCCTTCTGTCTTCCCCTCTCTCTGGATGCCCTTCTGGTTTCTCCTCTCTCTGGATGCCCTCCTGTTCTCTCCTCTCTTGGGATGCCCTAATGTCTTCTCCGCTCTCTGGATGCCATTCTAGTCCTCTCCTCTCTCTGGATGCCCTGCTGTCTTCTCCTCTCTCCAGATGGGCTTCTGTCTTCTCCTCTCTCGGAATGCACTTCTGGTTTCTCCTCTCTCTGGATGCCCTTCTGTTCTCTCCTTTCTCTGAATTTCCTTCTGTCTTCTCTTCTCTCTGGATGCCGTTCTATGCTCTCCTCTATCTGGATGCCCTTCTGTCTTCTCCTCTCTCTGGATGCACTTCTGTTTTCTCCTCTTTCTGCATGACCTTCTGTCTTCACCTCTCTCCGCATGCCCTTCTTTTCTTTCCTGTCTCTGAATGCCCTTCTGTTCTCTCCTCTCTCTGGATTCGCTCTGTCTTCTCCTTCTCTGCATGCCCTTCTGTTCTCTCCTCTCTCTAGATGCACTTCTGTTCTCTCCCCTATCTAGATGCCCTTCTGTCTTCTCCTCTCTCTGTAAGGCCTTCTTCATTCTTTTCTGTGGATGCCCTACTGACCTCTCATCTCTCTGGATGCACTTCTTTTCTCTCTTCTCACTGGAGGCCATTCTGTCCTCTGCTCTCTCTGGAGGCCCTTCTGTCTTCTCCTATCTCCTGATGGGCTTCTGTTTTGTCCTCTATCTGGATACCCTTCTGTTGCCTGCTATTTCTAAATGCCCTTCTACTCTCTCCACTCTCTGGATGCCCTTCCAGTTCTGCTCTTCTCTCTGGATTCCCTTCTGTCTTCTCCTCTCTTTTGATGCCCTTCTGTTCTCTGATCTTTCTGGATGCCCTTCTGTTCTCTCCTCTCTCTGGATTCCCTTCTGTCTTCTCCTCTCTCTGGATGCCGTTCTATCCTCTCCTCTCTCTGGATGCCCTTCTGTCTTCTCCTCTCTCAGGATGCACTTCTGTTCTCTCCTCTTTCAGGATTCGCTATTTTTCTTTTCCTCTCTCTGGATGCCCTTCTGTCTTTCCTCTCTCCCGATGGCCATCTGTTCTCTCCTCTCTCCAATTGCCCTTCTGTTCTTTCCTCTATCTGGATGCCCTCTTGTCCTATTCTCTCTGGATGCCCTTCTGTTCTGTCCTCTCCCTGGATGCCCTTCTGTTCTCTTCTCTTTATAGATGCACTTCTGTCCTCTCCTCTCTGAAGGCCCTTCAGTTTTCTCCTATTTCCAAATGCCCTTCTGTTCTTACCTCTCTCTGGAATCGCTTCTGTCTTCTGCTCTGTCTGTATGGCCTTCTGTACTATTTTATGTGGATTCCCTTCTTTGCTCTCCTCTCTCTGTATTCCCTTCTTTCTTCACCTATCTAATGATGCCCTTCTGTCTTCTTCTCTTTCTGGATGCCCTTCTGCTCTCTCTGCATGCCCTTCTTTTCTCTCCTCTCTTCGGATGCCCTACTGTCTTCTCCTCTCTCTGGATACCCTTCTACTCTCTCCTCTCTGGATGCCCTTCTGTTCTCTCCTCTCTCTGGCTATCCTTCTGTCTTCTTCTCTCTCTTGATGACCTTCTGTTATCTCCTCTTTCTGGATGCTCCTCTGTTCTCTCCTCTCTCTAGATGCCCTTCTGTATTCTCCTCTCTCTGGATGCCCTTCTGGTCTCTCCTCTCTCTGGATACCCTTCTGTTCTCTCCTCTCTCTGGATTCCCTTCTGTATTCTCCTCTCTCTGGATTCCATTCTATCCTCTCCTCTCTCTGGATGCCCTTCTCTTCTCTCCTCTTTCTGGATTCCCTATTTTTCTTTTCCTCTCTCTGAATGCCCTTCTGTCATTTCCTCTCTCTGAATGACCTTCTGTCTTCTCCTCTCTTTGGATGCCCTTCTGCTCTCTCCTCTCTCTGGATGACCTTCTGTTATCTCCTCTCTCTGTATGCCCTACTCTCTTCTCCTCTCTCTCTGGATGCCCTACTCTCTTCTCCTCTCTCTCTGGATGCCATTCTACTCTCTCCTCCCTCTGGATGCCCTCTTGTTCTCTCCTCTCTCTGAATGCCCTTCTGTCTTCTCCTCTCTCTTGATGACCTTCTGTTCTCTCCTCTTTCTGGATGCCCTTCTGTTCTCTCCTCTCTCCAGATGCCCTTCTGTCTTCTCCTCTCACTCTCATTGCCCTTCTGGTCTCTCCTCTCTCTGTGTGCCCTCTTTTTCTCTCCTCTCTTTGGATTCCCTTCTGTCTTCTTCTCTCTCTGGATGCTGTTCAATCCTCTCCTCTCTCTGGATTCCTGTTGTGCGCGCCTCCTGTGTCCCCTTACACTCGTGGAAAAGAGACACGAGAGGCAGAATTCAGGTAGTTACTACAGACGAGGCTTTACTCTGTATCAGCAAGCGTGGAAAGACGCAGAAGGGCTGAAGACAGGAAGAGGCACCACTTCAATACACTGTAGCGTGATGTATTCACTTCTGATTGGCTGTTCGCTCACCACCCAATATTACGCCTCGGTATTGGCCAGTGACTTTGGCGGGCTTTCTGCCTTTGGAGCTGCGCAGTTACTTGTTTACTACTGGGAAGACACGATGCCAGCGCCATCTTGGAATGGCAAACGTATAACCACTAACCACGGCTTCCTACACCTCTCCCTGTTTAATTATTAATATGAAACAGCCTTTTGCCTATTAAGCGCAGAACCAATCAAGATTCGAACTCAAGCCCAATCAAGCAAACTCCATCTTGGGGGAGTAAGCAATCAAGAGCTTATAGCCCAAAGATTCTCCCTTACCCTTCCAGGTGCAATGGAAACAAGTCCTCTGGGTGCAAGTTCTAAGGGGATGTAAAGAGGAATTGACACCCATCCCTGTGCAATGGAGTATAGCTCCCAGGAGTGCAAGGGCTTTCAACCTACTATTTAGGTACCACAGCTATTTAGGCAAGGGCTGGCTGGACTTAGACCTCTCATCGACCCAGTACAATGGGCTGAACCCTTGGGGTGCATCGACTGAGGGTCTCAATCAATGGCTACTTTCTTAGCCTAGATAGTCAAATTTCAGGGAGAGATGCTTGCTCCAAGGCTGCGAGTGCTTGGGCATTAGTGACCTTGTCACGCATTTGTTGGGCTCTGAGCTTACAGACCAACCATCATGAACACTAATCCACAACGTAGGGCTGCATCAAACAGGCCTATCCCCACTCTTTAGAAAGAAAGAAAAGGCAGAAGAAATTCAAGAAGTAAAATCGCCAGGGGAAACAGGGTCCATCTGTGCTCCATCAAGGCTCAAGATACGGATTTGCAATTGCTGCTGCACCAGGTCCAGCTCCCCAGCCCAATTATCTTTTAAATAAGCAGAAAGATTATGGCTTTGAATAAATGTATCATTCACAAATCTCAGAGGTGTAATACCTGGATGTGGGGTTGCTGACACACAGCTTATTTGAACCACATCCGTGAGCTGCTCCACATGGGCTTGGAGCAAATCAACTCTCTGATTGACCAACAGGATGTCTGATATGCATCCACTTTCTGTGGAAGGGTCAAAGCCTCAGAAGTCTTTTCTGAGATTTTATTAACACAGTAGCTGCTGTAACTTGACCTACCATGGGTAGGTCTAGTGATCCATTCCAGCATTGTGCTAAAAAGCAAGTAACATTCTTACAATCCAAGATATCAGAATTATTCTGAAAGTTGGATAACATAAAAAAATGGAGGGTCTACACACACCGACACCGGTTGTGCAGATGTATTCTTAAACACCTTATTAATTTTAATTTTATTCAAATGGTTAGAGATATTAGATCTTGTAGCTGCAACATTCTGCACTTCATGAAGCACACCATTCAACAAGAGAAAGGCAGATACACCCTTTTTTAACATTCTAAACAGTGGCTACAACACATAATTCAATTGTGTTGAAGCAGGGTAAACCCAAGAAAATACACATATGATTTAATTTAGGACTTGCATCCCTTTGAAAATATCAAACAGAGGTTTAAATCCTCCTATGGTAAGCTTAAGATGAGGTTTTAACCAAATAATATCTCTTAACAACTTTTAAAAATCACTAAGAGCAAATCAAGATTAAAAGTAAACCATTTTTTTGTATGTACACTCACAAGCCAGAAGATGGCGTTAGATCCCCACCACAAATGGTTGTGAGCCACCATGTGGTTGCTGGGAGTTCAGCCTTTATATTTCAAATTGTAAATCTAGCCTTGTCTCTAGCCCAACTTGTCTCAAATATTAAAAGGACACTGTCTTTGAATCCTTTTTTGGAGTAACAAGTACTCTAAAAATTTTTAAAGCTTGTTATATTGGAGCAATGGCTTGCAGAAAACTTCTGTAGAGAAATCCACTAATAAAGTATCACACAATGAATAATACACACCAAAAGATTTAACCTCTTAATTTTTTTGTATTAAAGCAGCAACAATATTTATATATATAAAATGTAAAACAATTAACCATTTTCTGAAGCAATTATTTCTAACAAATATCGCTTCATGGGCTCTTAAAAATTATGAATAAATTTACTACCTGTAAATCTTTCACCTTTACCAGAAATGTAAAGGGATGGTATAAAACATCTTTTATATAAGCATTTACTGAAATGGCAGGTGGAGTAGGCAAGTTAGGCTGTATAAATCTTAAATTTGAACTTTATTTTGGATTAATTTAATAACCAATCTTTTTAGTCCAATGAGAATATCGGATAAAAGCCAACTTTATTCTCTAATAATTGTTAAAGGAATTAAAACAATTTGAACCATATTTTATCAGCAGGTACAGTTATACTCATGGAGGGAAGTAGACATAATTTTAATATCTGCAGCATAATCATAACCTTTAGCCCACAGACTGTTGTAAAGTCTTTGGGTCTTAGGTTTACCCCTCCTCTCACAAGAAACAATGAGGACAAAAGAAGAATTCTGGTAAGCACATTTCTAGGGCTTGGTCTGTAGACCCAGAACAAAAGGAACTTAGCACCTGGGCTTCTACAGCTGCAGTCTGCATTTTCTTAATTCAAATGTAAATGCACTTAACTTCAATCTGCCTGCTCTCTGAGGCTTGGCTACACCTGAATTGTGCGGTTTTGATTTTAACTTAAACCCTTAAATTTAAACTGTAAACCTTAAAAGACACGTGTTGTATCTTTTCTCTATCTAAAATTAACACCAAGTAGATTACCTTTATGCTATAAAGTTTTGCTGCCACAAAACCAAGTGTAAAATCTAATGGAAAACTTGTAGCATTTATGACCCAGGCTGTTGGCAGATGCGCTTGAGGTCAGGGCAACCAAGTAACTCTCAATAGCTAAAAAAAATAGGCAGTACTTCAGCATTTGAATGTACTGGCAAGAGAACAGTTCAAGATCTGACTATGGCCCACAGTGGTATACTTATCACCAAATGGAACTTCAGTATCAGGAGACTCAGAGCTGTAATCTTGCAACCTAGCTTCATTCTTCACAATCTGCACCAGCCGCGTATGGACCCAAATTGAATTGTTTTCACCTGTGGAATAAGCACAAACAGCTTCCCTTCCCGTTCAAAAGCCATGTGTTCTATCACTGGCATTGCTTGCTCTGAGCTCGCGGGGCACTCCCCGTGTTTCCCAAAGCAAACTGTCTCTCTCCTCTGCCAGTCTTTCGAGCCATGCTCCCTTGCTCTGCCGGGCTGCAAGCCGCCACATGTAGCAGAGCACAGTCGCCCCTGCAACCGGTCTGACCCAGGCCCCATCACAGCATCTCTGTTCCCACAGCCTGAGCTGAGAAGCACGGCAGGGGACCCTCGAGCCCGAGCGAGCCACTGAAGCCGGGACTGAGTGACTTAAGACCTTTCTTAGTCTCATCTCAGAACGGCTATCATTTGCACAAGCAGCTAATTCCTCCTCTATGCTCTCCTCTTCGGAGCTGCCCAGTTCTATGGAGTCAGGGTCCTTAATGAAGTACAGGGGGGTCCTTTTCACCTCCTCTTTCTCCTTAAGCTTAATGGATTCTGCAGTAGGCCTTGTTCCTTTCGAGTACTCTATATCTCCAGGCTCTCTGGCCTGACCTCCAGGCTCCTTGGCCTGATGCCGGGTAAAATGCCCTGGTTCTGGAATGCCAGAGTGGATCTCTTTATCACAACGCAAATAAGCTAAAAGCAAAAGCATTGCAACGAAAGCTTCTACCCCAGGCATATCTTCCGAAGGTGTACCTCGTATCCTGTAGTCTTTTAAACCTCCCCAGAAGGGCTTCCAGAGAGAGGAAAGCATAGAAGAGCATCTAGAAATAGAAGAAGAGAGACGGCATCTAGATTGCGAAGAGGACAGATGGGCATCTTGAGAGAGGAGATGATAGAAGGACATCCAGGAGAGAAGAGAAGAGAAGAGAAGAGAGAGAAGAGAAGAGAAGAGAAGAGAAGAGAAGAGAAGAGAAGAGAAGAGAAGAGAAGGGCATTCAGAGATAGTAGAGGACAGAAGGGCATCTAGAAATAGAAGAGAACAGAAGGGCATCGAGAAAGAGAAGACAGAAGGGCATCAGGTGATAGGAGAAGACAGAAGGGCATCCAGTGATAGGAGAGGACAGAAGGGAATCAAGACAGAGGAGAGTGAAGAAGGGCATCCAGAGAGCGGAGAGGACAGAAGGGATCCAGAGATAGGAGAGAACAGAAAGCCATCCAGAGAGAGGAGAAGACAGAAGGGCATCCAGAGTGAGGAGAGAACAGAAGGGCATCCAGAAAAAGGAGACAAAAGAAGGGCATCCAAAGAGAGGAGTTGACAGAAGGGAATCCAGAGAGAGGAAAATACAGAACGGCATTCAGAGAGATGAGAGAGCCGAAGGGCAATCAGAGAGAGGCGAAGACAGACGGGCATCCAGAGAGAGGAGAGGACAGAAGGGCATCCAGATAGATGAGAGAACAGAAGGGCATCCACAGAGGGAGAAAACAGAAGGGCGTCCAGAGAGAGGAGAGAACAGAAGGGTATCCAGAGAGAGGAGAGAACAGAAGGGCATCCAGAGAAAGAGAAGACAGAGAGAATCCAGAGAGAGGAGAGAACAGAAGGGCATTCAGAGACAGGAGAGAAAAGAAGGGCATCGGGAGAGAGGTGAAGACAGAAGTTCATGTAGAGAGAGGAGAGAACAGAAATGCATCCAGAGAGAGGAGAAGACAGAAGGGCATCCAGAGAGAGGAAACGATAGAACGGCATTCAGAGAGAGGAGAAGACAGAACAGAATTCAGAAAGAGGAGAGAAAAAAAGGGCATCCTGAGAGAGGAGAGACCAGAAGGGCATTGAGAGAGTGAGGAGAAGACAGAAGGGCATCTGGAGAGAGGAAAGAACAGAAGGGCATCCAGAAAGAGGAGAGAACGGAAGGTCATACAGAGAGAGGAGAAGACAGAAGGAAATCCAGAGAGAGGAGAGAATAAAATGGCATTCAGAGAGAGGAGAAGACAGTAGGGCCTCCGGAGAGAGGAGAGAACAGATGGGCATCTAGATATAGGAGAAGACAGAAGGGCATCTGGACAGAGGAGATGACAGAAGGGTATCCAAAGAGAGTAAAAGAAAAATAGGGAATCCAGAAAGAGGAGAGAACAGAAGTGCATCCAGAGAGACGAGAAGACATAAGGGAATCTGGAGGAAGCCGTGGTCAGTGGTTATACGTTCGCCATTCCAAGATTGCGCTGGCATCATCTTCCCAGTAGTAAACAAGTAACTGTGCAGCTGCAAAGGAAGAAAGCCGGGCAAAGTCACTGGCCAATCCTGAGTCGTAATATTGAGTGGTGAGCGAACAGCCAATCAGAAGTGAATATGTCACTCTACGGTGTATTTAAGTGGTGCCTCTTCTTGTCTTCAGCCTTTCCGTGTCTTTTCACATCTGTGATACAGAGTAAAGCCTCGTCTGTAGTAACTACCTGAATTCTGCCTCTCGTGTCTCTTTTCCACGGGCGTAAGGTGACATGGGAGGCACGTGCAACAACTGGAGCTGAAACCCTGGAGTTTCAAGGCAACGCGGAGGCCCCCATCTCTCTGGATGCCCTTCTGTTCTATCCTCTCTCTGGATCCCTTTCTGTCCTCTTCTCTCTCTGGGTGCCCTTCTGTATTCTCCTCCATCTGGATGCCATTCTGTTTTCTCCTCCCTATAGTTGCCCTTCTCTACTATCATCTCTCGGCATCCCCTTCTGTCCTCTCCTCTCTCTGCATGCCCTTCTGTCTTCTTCTCTCTATGGATGCCCTTCTCTTCTCTCCTCTTTCTGGATGCCCTTTTGTTCTCTCCTCTCTACATAAACTTCTGTCCTCTCATCTCTCTGGATGCCCTTATGTTCTCTCCTCTCTGTGGATGCCCTTCTGTCTTCTCCATTCTCTGGAGGCCCTTCATTTCTCTCCTCTCTGTGGATGTGTTTCTGTCTTCTCCTCTCTCTGGATGCCCTTCTGAACTCTAGTCTCGATGGATGCCCTTCTGATCTCTCCTCTCTCTGGATGCCCTTCTGCTTTCTCCTCTCTCTATATGACCCTCTGTCTTTTCCTCTCTCTGGATGGCTTTCTGTTCTCTTCTCTCTCTGGATCCCTTCTGTCCTCTCCTCTCTCTGGATGCCCTTCTTCATGTTCCTCTCACTGGATGCCCTTCTTTCCTGTCCTATCTCTGGATGCCATTCTGTCTTCTCCTCTCTCTTGATGCCCTTTTGTTCTCTTCTCTTTCTGGATGCCCTTCTGTTCTCTCCTCTCTCCGGATGCCCTTCTGTCTTCTCCTCTGTCTGGATGCCCTTCTGCTCTCTCCTCTCTCTGGATGCCCTTCTGTTCTCTCCTCTCTCTGTATTCCCTTCTGTATTCTTTCCACTCTGTATGCCATTTTATCCTCTCCTCTCTCTGGATGCCATTCTGTCTTCTCCTCTTTCTAGATGCCTTTCTGTTCTCTCCTCTCTCTGGATGACCTTCTGTCATCTCCTATCTCCCGATACCCTTCTGCTCTCTCATCTCTTCGAATGCCCTTCTGATCTCTCCTCTCTCTGGATTTGCTTTGCCTTCTACTTCTCTGGATGCCCTTTTGTTCTCTCCTTTTTCTGGTTGCCCTTCTGTTCTCTCCTCTATCTAGATGCCCTTCTGTCTTCTCCTCTCTCTGTATGGCCTTCTGTACTATTTTATGTGGATGCCCTTCTTTCCTCTCCTCTCTCTGCATGCCCTTCTGCTCTGTCTTCTCTCTAAAGGAAATTCTGTCTCCTCCTTTCTCTGGATGCCTTTCTGTCTTCTCCTATCTCCTTATGCCCTTCTGTCTTCTATTCTTTCTGGATTCCCTTCTGTTCTCTACTCTCTCTAGATACCCTTCTGTCCTCTCCTCTCTCTGGATGCCCTTATGTTCTCTTCTCTCCCTGAATGCCCTTCTGTTCTCTCGTCTCTCAGGATGCTCGTCGATCCTCTTCTATATCTGGATGCCTCCTCTTTTCTCCTATTTACAGATGCCCTTCTGGTCTCTGTTCACTCTGGTCGCCCTTCCGTTTTCTCCTCTCTCTGGATGCCCTACAATTCTCTCATGACTCTTTATACCCATCTGTCTTCTCCTCTATCTGGATGCCATTCTCTTCTGTCCTCTCACTGGATGCCCTTCTGTCCTCTCCTCTCTCTGGATGCCCTTCTGTATTCTCATCTCTCTCCATGTCCTTCTGTCCACTTCTCTCTCTGGATATTCTTCAGTCTTCTGCTTGCTCTGGATGCCTTTCGGTTCTATACTCTTTCTGGATTCTCTTTTGTTCTCTAATCTCTCTGGATGCCCTTGTGTTCTCTCCTCTTTTGGGATGCCATTCGGTCATCTCTTCTCTCTGTATGCCCTCCTGTCTTCTTTTTTCTCTGGATGTCCTTCTGTACTCTCCTCTTTCTTGATGTCCTTCTGTACTCTCCTCTTTCTTGATGTCCTTCTGTACTTTCCTCTCTCTGGATACCCTTCTGTTTTCTCCTCTCTCTGGATACCCTTCTGTTCTCTCCTCTCTCTGGATGACCTTCTGTCCAATTCTCTCTCTGTATGTCCTTCAGTCTTCTGATCTCTCTAGATGCCTTCTGTTCTCTCCTCTTTCTGGATTCTCTTCTGTTCTCTCATCTCTCTGGGTGCCCTTCTGTTCTCTCCTCTCTCGGGATGCCCTTGTGTCCTCTCCTCTCACTGGATGCCCTACTGCCTTCTCTATTCGCTGGATGCTCTTCGATTCTCTCCTCTCTCTGGATGCCCTTCCGTCCTCCTCTCTTTCTGGATTCTCTTCTGTTTTCTTCTCTCTAGATACCCTTCTTTTCTTTCCTCTCTCCAGATGCCCTTCTGTCCTCTCCTCTCTATGGATGCTCTTCTGTTCTCTCCTTTCTCTGGATGCCGTTCTGTTCTCTATTCTTTCTAGATGCCATTTGTCTTCTCCTTTCTCTGGATGGCTTTCTGTTCTCTCCTCTCTCTGGATGCCCTTCTGTCCAATTCTCTCTCTGTATGTCCTTCAGTCTTCTGATCTCTCTAGATGCCCTTCTGTCCTCTCATCTTTCTGCATGCCTTTCTATTCACTTCTCTCCCTGGGTGCCCTTTTGTTCTCTCCCCTATCCTGATGTCCTTCTGTCCTCTCCTCTCTCTGGATGCACTTCTGTATTTTCCTCTCTCTGGATGACCTTCATTTCTCTCCTCGCTCTGGATATCCTTCCGTCTTCTCCTGTCTCTGAATGCCCTTCTGTTCTCTCCACTCACTGGATGTCCTTCTGTCCCCTCCTCTCACTGGATATCCTTCTGTCCTCTTCTCTCTCTGTATGTCATCAGTCTTCTGCTTTCCCTGGTTGCCCTTCTGTTCTCTCCTCTTTCTGGATTCTCGTCTGTTCTTTCCTCTCTCTGGATTCCCTATTGTCTTCTCCTTTCTCTGGATGCCCTTCTCTTCTCTCCTCTTTCTGGATGCCATTGTTTTCTCTCCTCTCTCTGGATGCCCTTCTGTCTTCTCCTCTCTCTGGATGCCCTTCTATTCTCTCCTCCCTCTGGATGCCCTTCTGTCCTCTCCTCTTCCTGGGTTCTCTTCTGTTCTCTTCTATCTGGATAAGCTTCTGTTTTTTCTCTTCTCCTCTCTCCCGATGCCATTCTGTTCATTCCTCTGTCTTAATGCCTTTCTGTCTTCTCCTCTCTCTGGATGCCCTACAATACTCTCGTGACTCTTTATACCCTTCTGTCTTCTCCTCTATCTCAATGACATTCTCTTCTCTCCTCTCACTGGATGCCCTTCTGTCCCCTCCACTCTCTGGATGCCCTTCCGTATTCTCATCTCTCCCCATGCCATTCTGTCTTCTTCTCTCTCTGGATATCCTTCAGTCTTCTGCTCGCTCTGGATGCCTTTCTGTTTTATTCTCTTTCTGGATTCTCTTCTGTTCTCTAATCTCTCTGGATGCCTTTGTGTTCTCTCCTCTCTCGGGATACCCTTTGGTCATCTCTTCTTACTGTATGCCCTTCTGTCTTCTTTTTTCTCTGGATGCCATTGTGTTCTCTCCTCTTTCTTGATGTCCTTCTTTACTTTCCTCTCTCTGGGTACCCTTCTGTTTTCTCCTCTCTTTGGAGGCCCTTCTGTCCTCTCCTCTCTCTGGATGCCCCTCTGTCCTCTCCTCTCTCTGGTTGCTCTTCTGTCCTCTTTTCTCTGTATGTCCTTCAGTCTTCTGATCTCTCTAGATGTCCTTCTGTTCTCCCCTCTTTCTGGACTCTCTTCTGTTCTCTCATGTCTCTGGATGCCCTTCTGTTCTCTCCTCTCTCGAAATGCCCTTGTGTATTCTCCTCTCCATGGATGCCCTTCTGCCTTTTCTTTTCGCTGGATGCCCTTCTATTCTCTCCTTGCCCTGGATGCCCTTCTGTCCTCTCCTCTTTCTGGATTCTCTTCTGGTCTCTTATCTCTGGATACCATACTGTTTTTTCCACTCTCCGGATGCCCTTATGTCCTCTCCTCTCTATTGATGCCCTTCTGTTCTCTCTGATCTCTGGATGACATTCTGACCTTCTCTCTCCATGGATGCCCTTCTGTTCTCTCCTCTCTCTGAATGTCGTTCTGTTCTCTATTATCTCTAAATGCCATTTGTCTTCTCTTCTCTCTGGATGGCTTTCTGTAAACTCCTCTCTCTGGATCACATCTGTCCTCTCCTCTCACTGGATGCCCTTCCTCACATTCCTATCTCTGGATGCCCTTCTGTCCTCTCCTCTCTCTGGATGCCCTTCTGTCCTCCCCTCTCTCTGAATGCCCTTCTGTTCTCTCCTCTCTGGATTCCCTTTTTTTCTTCTCCTTTCTCTTGATGCCCTTCTCTTCTCTCCTCTCTCTAGATTCCCTTCTGTCCTCTATTCTCTCTGGATGCCCTTCTGTTTTCTCATCTATCCGCCTGCCATTCTGTGTTCTCCTCTCTCTGGATTTCCTTCTGTCTTCTCCTCTTTCTGGATGCCCTTCTGCTCTCTCCTCTCTCTGAATGCCCATTTGTTCTGTCCTCACCTTGGATGCCATTCTGTTCTCTCCTTTTTCTGGATATCCTTCTGTTCTCTCCTCTCTCCGGAAGCCCTTTTGCCTTCTTCTCAGTCTGGATGGCTCTCTGTTCTCTCCTCTCTCTGTATGCCATCTGTCCTCTCTTATCTCTGTATGCCATTCTGTCGTCTCCTCACTCTGTATGCCCTTCTGTTTTCTCATCTCTTTGGATTCCCTTCTGTCCTCTCCTCTACCTGGATGCCCTTCTGTTCTCTCCTCTCTCTGGATGGCCTTCTATTCTCTTCTCTCTCTGCATGCCCTTCTGTCCTCTCCACTTTCTGGATTCTGTTCTGTTCTCTTTTCTCGAGATGACCTTCTGTTCTTTCCTCTCTCCGGATGCCTTTCTGTCCTCTCCTCTCTATGGATGCCCTTCTGTCTTCTCCTCACTCTGGATGCTCTTCTGTTCAATCAAATCTCTGGATGCCATTCTGGCCTCTACTCTTCATGGATGCCTAACTGTTCTCTCCTCTCTCTGGATGCCGTTCTGCTCTCTCCTCTATCTAGATGCCATTCGCCTTCTCCTCTCTCTGGATGGCTTTCTGTTCTCTCCTCGCTCTGGATCCCTTCTGTCCTCTACTTTCTCTGGATGCCCTTCTGTTCCCTCCACTCTCCGGATGCCCTTCTGTCTTCTCCTCTCTCTTGAGGCCCTTTGTTCTCTCCTTTCTCTGGATGCCCTTCTGTCCTCCCCTATTTCTTGATGCCCTTCTGTTCTCTCCTCTCTCCAGATGCCCTTCTGCCTTCTCCTCACTCTGGATGGTTTTCTGTTCTCTGCTCTCTCTGGATGCCCTTCTGTCCTCTCCTCTTTTTGTATGCCCTTCTGCTCTCTCTTCTCTCTGGATGCCCATCTGTCCTCTCCTCTTTCTGAATGCCTTTCTGTCTTCTCCTCTCTCTGGATGCCTTTCACTTCTCTCCTCTTTCTGGATTCCCTCTTTGTCTTCTCCTTTCTCTGAATGCACTTCTGTTTTCTCCTCTCTTTGGATGCCCTTCTGTCCGCTATTCTCTTTTGATGCCTTCTGTTCTCTAGTCTCTCCAGATGCCCTTCTGTCCTCTCCTTTCTCTCGATTCCCTTCAGTCCTCTCCTCTGTCTGCATTCCCTTCTGTCTCCTCCTTTCTCCTGATGCCCTTCTGTTCTCTCCTCTCTACCAATGCCCTTCTGTCTTCTCCTCTTTCTGGATGCCCTTGTGTTCTCTGGTCTATCTCGATGCCCTTTTGTACTCTCCTATCTCTGGATGCCCTTCTATTCACTTCTCTCCCTGGATGCCCTTTTGTCCTGTCCCCTATCCAGATGCCCTTCTGTCCTCTCCTCTCTCTGGATGCCCTTCTGTCTTCTCCTCTCTCTAGATGACCAATATTTCTCTGCTCACTCTAGATACCCTTCCGTCTTCTCCTGTCTCTGAGTACCCTTCTGTTCTCTCTTCTCATTGGATGTCCTTCTGTCCTCTCCTCTCACTGGCTGTCTTTCTGTCCTCTTCTCTTTCTGTATGTCGTCAGTCTTCTGCTCTCTCTGATTGCCCTTCTGTTTTCTCCTCTTTCTGGATTCTCTTCTGTTCTTTCGTCTCTCTGGATTCCATTCTGTCTTCTCCTTTCTCTGGATGCCCTTCTCTTCTCTCCTCTTTCTGGATGGCCTTCTATTCTCTCCTCTCTCTGGATGCCCTTCTGTCATCTCCTCTTTCTGGGTTCTCTTTTGTTCTCTTCTCTCTGGATAAGCTTCTGTTCTTTTCTCTTCTCCTCTCTCCCAATGCCATTCTGTTCGTTCCTCTGTTTTGATGGCCTTCTGTCTTCTCCTCTCTCTGGATGCCCTACAATTCTCTCGTTACTCTTTATACCCTTCTGTCTTCTCCTCTATCTTGTTGCCATTCTATTCTTTCCTCTCACTGGATGCCATTCTTCCTCTCCCCTCTCTAGATGCCCTTCCATATTCTCATCTCTCTCCATGCACTTCTGTCCTCTTCTGTCTCTGGATATCCTTCAGTCTTCTGCTCACTCTGGATGCCTTTCTGTTCTATACTCTTTCGGAATTCTCTTATGTTCTCTAATCTTTTTGGATGCCCTTGTGTTCTCTCCTCTCTCAGGATGCCCTTCGGTCATCTCTTCTCTCTGTATGCGCTTCTGTCTTCTTTTTTCTCTGGATGCCCTTCTGTACTCTCCTCTTTCTTGATGTTCTTCTGTACTTTTCTCTCTCTGGATACTCTTCTGTTTTCTCCTCTCTATGGATGCCCTTCTGTTCTCTCCTCTCTCTGGATGCCCCTCTGTCCTCTCCTCTCTATGGTTGCCCTTCTGTCCTCTTCTCTCTCTGTATGTCCTTCAGTCTTCTGATCCCTCTAGATGCCCTTCTGTTCTCTCCTCTTTCTGGATTCTCTTCTGTTCTCTCATCTCTCTGGATGCCCTTCTGTTCCCTCCTCTCTCTCTGGATGCCCTTCTGACCTCCTCTCTCCATGGATGCCCTTCTGTTCTCTCCTCTCTTTGGATGTCATTCTGTTCTCTTTTCTCTCTAGATGCTATTCGTCTTCTCCTCTCTCTGGAAGGCTTTCTGTTCTCTCCTCTCTCTGAATCCCTTCTGTCCTCTCCTCTCTCTGGTTGCCCTTCTGTCCTTCCCTCTCTCTGGATGACCTTCTGTACTCTCCTCTCTGGATTCCCTTTTTGTCTTCTCCTCTCTCTGGATACCCTTCTGTTTTCTCTGGATGTCCTTCTTTCCTCTCCTCTCTCTGGAAGCCCTTCTGCTCTCTCCTCTCTCTGAATGCCCTTCTGTTCTCTCCTCTCTCTGGATTCACATATGTTCTCTCCTCTCTCTGGATGCCCTTCTGATTTCTCCTCTCTCCTGATGCCCTTCTATTCTTTTATCAGTCCCAATGTCCTTCTGTCTTCTGCTCTCTCTTGATGTTCTACAATCCTCTATTCTTTAAGGATAGCTTTCTGTATTCTACTCTCTCTGGATGCCACTCTATTCTCTCTTCTCACTGGATGCCCTTCTGTTCTCTCCTCTCTCTGGATGCCCTTCTGTTTTCTTCTCTATCCAGATGCCCTTCTGTATTCTCCTTTCTCTGGATGCCCTTCTATTCTCTTCTCTATCCAGATGCCCTTCTGTATTCCCCTCTTTGTTGATGCCCTAAAATTCTCTCTTGACTCTGGATACCCTTCTATCTTCTACTCTCTCTGGATGCCATTCTGTTCTGTCCTCTCTCTGGATACCCTTCTGTCCTCTCCTGTCTCTGGATGCCTTCCTCTCTTCTTATTTCCTGGATGCCCTTCTGCTCTCTGCACTCTCTAGATGCCCTTCTGTCCTCTCTTCTCTCTGGATGCCCTTCTGTTCTCTTCTCTCCCTGGATTCCCTCTGTGCTCTCCTCTCTCTGGATGCCCTTCTGTTCTCCTCTCTCTCTGAATGCCTCTTTGTTCTCTTCCTATTTGTCTTCATCTCTCTCTGGTTGCGCTTCTGTCCTCTCCTCTCTCTCGATGCCCTTTTATTCTCTCTTCTCTCTGGATGCCCTTCTGCCTTCTCCTCACTCTGGGTGGCTTTCTGTTATCTCCTCTCTCTGGATCCCCTTCTGTCCTCTCCTCTTTTTGGATGCCCTTCTGCTCTCTCTTTGCTCTGGATGCCCATCTATCCTCTCCTCTTTCTGAAAGCCTTTCTGTCTTCTCCTCTCTCTGCATGGCTTTCACTTCTCTTCTCTTCTGGATTCCCTATTTGTCTTCTCCTTTCTCTGGATGGCCTTCTGTTCTCTCCTCTCTCTGGATGCCCTTCTGTCCTTTCCTCTCTGGATGCCCCTCTGTCTTCTCCTCTATTCGAATGCCCTTCTGTTCTCTCCTCTTTCTGGATTCCCTTCTGTCTTCTCCTCCTTCTGGATGCCCTTCTGTTCTCTCCTCTTTCGGCATGCCCTTCTGTTCTCTCCTCTCTCAGGATGCCCTTCTGTTTTATCTTTTCTCTGAATGGCCTTCTGCTCTCTCCTCTCTCCTGATGCCCTTCTGTTCTCTCCTCTCTCTGAATTCCCTTCTGTCTTCTCTTCTTTCTTGATGCTATACTGTTCTCTCCACTCTCTGGATTGGCTTTTTAATTTCTCCTCTCTCTGAATGCCCTTCTGTCGTTTCCTCTCTCTGGATGACCTTCTGTCTTCTCCTCTCTCCCGATGCCCTTCTCTGCTTTCCTCTCTTCCGATGTGCTTCTGTCTTCTCCTCTCTCTGGATGCCATACAATTCTCTCCTCACTCTAGATTCCCTTCTGTCTTCTTTTCTCTCTTGATGCCACTTTGTTCTCACCTCTTTCTGGGTGTCCTTCTGTTCTCTCATCTATGAAGATGCCCTTCAGTCTTCCTCTCTCTCTGTATGGCCTTCTGTCCTCTTTTCTGTGGATGCCCTATTTTCTTCTCCTCTCTCTGGATGACCTTCTGCCTTCTCTTCTCTCTGGAGTCCATTCTGTCCTCTGCTCTCTCTGGATGCCCTTCTGTCTTCTTCTATCTCCCTATGCCCTTCTGTCTTCTCCTCTTTTTGGATGCCTTTCTGTTCTGTTCTCTCTCTCTAGATGCCCTTCTGCCCTTTCCTCTCTCTGGATGCCTTTCTGTTCTCTTGTCTCTCTGGATGCTCTTCATTTCTCTGCTCTTTCTGGATGCTCTTCTGTCTTCTCCTTTCTCCCTATACAATTCTCTTCTATCGTCTCTCCTGATGCCCTTTTGTCTCCTCCTCTCTCTGGATGACTGACAATTTTCCCCTCACTCTGGACACCCTTCTGTCTTCTCCTTTCTCTAGATGCCCTTCTATTCTCTCATCGCACAGGATGATATTCTGTCCTCTGCTCTCTCTGGATGCAGTTCTGTCTTCTCCTCTCTTCAGATGCCCTTCAGTTCTCTTCTCTCTCTGGATGTCATTCAGTCTTTTGCTCTTTCTCTGGATCTGCTTCTGTTCTCTCCTCTTTCTAGATTCTCTCCTGTTCTCTCATCTCTTTGGATGCGCTTCTGGTCTCTCTTCTCATGGGATGTCCTTCGGTCCTCTGCTCTCTCTGCATGCCCTTCTGTTCTCTCCTCTCTATGGATGCCTTCTGTCCTCTCCTCTCTCTGGATGCCCTTCTTCACTCTCCTCACTCTGGATGTCCTTCTGTCCTCTCCTCCCTCTGGATGCCTTTCTGTCCTCTCCTCTCTCTGGATGCCCTTCTTCACTCTTCTCTCTCTAGATGACCTTCTGTCCTCTATTCTCTCTGGATGCCTCTCTGTACTGTGATTTCTCTGGATTTTCTTATGTGCTCTCCTCTCTCTGGATGCCCTTCTATCTTCTCTCTCCCTATGCGCTTCCATTCTCTCATCTCTCCTGATGCCCTTCTGTCTTCTCCACTCTCTGGAATCCCGACCATTTTCTCCTCAATCTGGATACCCTTCTGTCTTCTCCTCTCTCTAGATGCCTTTCTATTCTCTCCTCTCACTGGATGCCATTCTGTCCTCTTCTCTCTCTTGATGCCCTTCTGTGTTCTCCTTTCTCCAGATGCCCTTCAGTCCAATTATCTCTCTGGATGTCCTTCAGTTTTCTGCTCTCTCTGTGTGGGCTTCTGTTCTCTCCTCTTTCTGGATTCTCTCCTGTTCTCTCGTCTCTCTGGATGTGCTTCAGTTCTCTTTTCTCACGGGATGTCCTACTGTCCTCTCCTCTCTCTGGATGCCCTTATGTCTTCTCCTTTATCCTGTTGCCCTTCTGTTCTCTCCTCTCTCTTGATGCTTTTTTGTCCTTTCTTCTCACTTGGATGCCCTTCTGTTCTCTTCTCTCCCTGGATTCCCTTGTGTCCTCTTCTCTCTCTGGATGCCCTTCTGTTCTCATCTCTCTGGATACCCTTCTGTCTTCTCCTCTCTCTGGATGATCTACTGTTCTCTTCTCTCCCTGGATTCCCTTCTCTCCTCTCCTCTGTCAGGATGCCCGTATGTCCTCTTCTTCATCTAGATTCCTTCTCTCTTCTCTTCTTTCCGAATGCCCTTCTGGTCTCTCCTCTCTCTGGAAGCCCTTCTGTCTTCTCCACTCTCTGGATGCCATTCTGTTCTCTCCTCTCTCTAGATGTCCTTCTGTTCTCTCCTCTATCTAGATGCCCTTATGTCTTCTCCTCTCTATGTATGGACTTCTTTACTGTTTTCTGTGGATGCCCTTCTGCCCTCTCCACTCTCTGGATGCTCTTCTTTTGTCTCTTCTCTCTTGAGGCCATTCTGTCCTCTCCTCTCTCTGGATGCCCTTCTGTCTTCTCCTATCTCCTGATGCCCTTCTGTCATCTCCTCTTTCTGGATACCCTTCTATACTATGCTCTCTCTACATGCCCTTCTGTCCTCTATTCCCTCTAGTTGCCCTTATGTTCTCTACTCTCACTGGATGCCATTCTGTCCTTTCCTCTCTCAGGATGCCCTTCTGTCTTCTCCTCTTTCCGGATGCCCTTGAGTCCTCTTCTCTTTATGTATGTCCTTCAGTCTCCTGCTCTCTCTGGATGGGCTTCTGTTCCCTCCTCTTTCTGGATTCTCTCCTGTACTATCATCTCTCTGGATGTGCTTCTGTTGTCTCTTCTTACGGGATGTCCTTCTGTTCTCTCCTCTCTGGATGCCATTCTGTGTTCTCCTTTCTCTGATTGCCCTTCTGTTCTTTCCTCTCTCTGGATGCCCTTTTTTCCTCTCCTCTCTCTGGATACCTTTCTGTTCTATCCTCTCTCTGAATGCCCTTCTGTCTTCTCCTCTCTAAGGATGACCTTCTGATCTCTTCTCTCCTTGGATGCCCTTCAGTTCTCTCCTCTCTCAGGATGCCCATCTGTCCTCTTCTCCATCTAGATTCCTTCTCTCTACTCCTCTTTCAGGATGTCTTTCTGTTCTATCCTCTCTCTGGAAGCCCTTCTGCTTCTCTGCTCTCTGGATGCCCTTCTGTTCTCTCCTCTCTATAGATAACTTTCTGTTCTCTCCTCTGTCTAGATGCCTTTCTGTCTTCTCCTCTCTCTGTATGGCCTTCCCTACTCTTTTCTGTGGATGCCCTTCTGCCCTCTCCTCTCTCTGGATGCCCTTATTTTCACTCTTTTCTATGGAGGACATTCTGTCCCCTCCTCTCTCTGGATGCCATTCTGTGTTTTCCTATCTCTTGATGCCCTTCTGTCTTCCTCTCTTTCTGGATACCCTTCTGGTCTCTGCTAACTCTTCATGCCCTTCTGTCCTCTATTCTCTCTGGATGCCCTTCTGTCCTCTCATCTATCAGGATGCCATTCATCTCTCTTCTCTCTCTGGATGCCCTTCTTTTCTCTCCTCTCTACAGATGCCCTTCTGTCTTCTCTGCTCTCTGGATGCCTTTCTGTTCTCTCCTCCCTCTAGATGCCCTTCTATTCGCTCCTCGATCTGGATGCCCTTCTGTCTTCTAATCTCTATGTATGGCCTTCTTTACTCTTTTCTGTGGATTCCCTTCTGCCCTCTCCTCTCTCTGGATGCCCTTATTTTCACTCTTCTCTCTGGAGGACATTCTGTCCTCTCCTCTCTCTGGATGCTCTTCTGTGTTCTCCTATCTCTTGTGCCCTTTTGTCTTCCTCTCTTTCTGGATACCTTTCTGTTCTCTGCTGTCTCTTCATGCCCTTCTGTCCCCTATTCTCTCTATATGCCCTTATGTTCTCTCCTCTCTCCAGATGTTCTTGTGTCTTCTCTGCTCTCTGGATACTGTTCTATTCTCTACTCTCCCTGGATGCCCTTCTGTTTTCTCTGCTCTCTGAATGCCCTTTTGTTCTACCTTCTCTGTGGACCTGTTTCTGTATTTTCCTCTCTCTCTCTGGATGCCCTTCTGTTCTCTCCTCCCTCTGGATGCCCTTCTGACCTCTCCTCTCCATGGATGCCCTTTTGTCTTCTCCTCTCTCTGGATGGCTTTCTGTTCCCTCCTCTCACTTGATCCAGTCTGTCCTCTTCTCTCTCTGGATGCCCTTCTTCACTCTCATCTTTCTGGATGCCCTCTGTCCTCTGCTCCCACTGGATGCCATTCTGTCCTCTTCTATTTCTGGATGCCCTTCTCTCTTCTCTTTCTGGATGTCCTTCATTCAGTCTTCTGCTCTCTCTGAATGGGCTTCTTTTCTCTTCTCTTTCTGGATTCTCTAATGTTCTCTCATGTCTCTGGATGTCCTTCTGATCTCTCTTCTCTTGGGATGTCCTTATGTCCTCTCCTCTCTCTGGATGCCCTTCTGTCTTCTCCTTTCTCTGGATGCCCTTCTGTTCTCTCCTCTCTCTGGATGCCCTTGTGTCCTCTTCGCTCTCTGGATACCCTTCTGTTCTATCCTATCTCTGAATGCCCTTCTGTTCTCTACTCTTGCTGAATTCCCTTCTGCTCTCTCCTCTCTCTGGATGCCCTTCTGTTCCCTCTTCTACCTAAATGCCCTTCAGTGCTCTCTTCTCTCTGGATGTCCTTCTATCCTCTCGATTCCCTGCATGCCCTTCTGTTCAATCCTCCTTCTAAATGACCTTCTTTACCCTCCTCTCCCTGGATGCCCTTCTGTACTCTCGTCTCTGCATGCCCTTCTGTCTTCTTCACTCTCAGAATGCCCTTCTCTTTTCTCCTCTCTCTGGATGCCCTTTTGTTCTCTCCTCTCTCTACATGCCCTCTGTACTATATTCCCTGAGGATGCCCTTATGTTATCTCCTCTCTCTGGATGACCTTCTGTCTTCTCCACTCTCTAGATGCCATTATGTTCTCTCCTCTCTGTGGATGCATTTCTAATTTCTCCTCTCTCTTGATGCCCTTCGTAACTCTAGTCTCGATGGATGCCCTTCTGATCTCTCCTCTCTCTGGATGCCCTTCTGATCTCTCCTCTCTCTGGATGCCCTTCTGATCTCTCCTCTCTCTAGATGCCCTTCTGTCTTCTCTCTCTGGATGACATTCTGTTCTATTCTCTCTCTGGATCCCTTCTGTCGTCTCCTATCACTGGATGGCCTTCTCTGCTCTCATCTCTCTAGATGCCTTTCTCTTCTCTCATCTCTCTAGTTGCCCTTCCCTCTTCAACTCTCTTTGGATGCCCTTCTAACTTCTCTCTTGATGCCCTTCTGTTCTCTCCTCTTTCTGGATGTCCTTCTGTTCTCTACTCTCTTCGGATGCCCTTCTGTTCTCTCCTCTCTCTGGATTCCCTTCTGTCTTTTCCTCTCTCTGGATGCCGTT
Source organism: Arvicanthis niloticus (assembly GCF_011762505.2). Lineage (NCBI taxonomy): Eukaryota > Metazoa > Chordata > Mammalia > Rodentia > Muridae > Arvicanthis > Arvicanthis niloticus. Next base: position 30,118 of record NW_023045541.1, on the reverse strand, counting down.
TTATCCTCTCCTCTCTCTGGATGCTCTTCTGTCTTCTACAGTCTCTGGATGCACGTTTGTTCTCTCCTCTGTCTTCATGACCTTCTGTCTTCACCTGTTTCCCAATGAACTTCATTTCTCTCCTGTCTTTGAATGCACTTCTGTTCTCTCCTCTCTCGGGATTTGCTCTGTCTTCTCCTGCTCAGGATGCCCTTCTGTTCTCTTCTCTCTCTAGATGCCCTTCTGTTCTGTCCCCTATCTAGATGCCCTCCTGTCTTCTCCTCTCTTTGTATGGCCTTCTTTACTCTTTTCTGTGAATGCCCTTCTGACCTCTCCTCTCTCTAGATGCCCTTCTTTTCTCTCTTCTCTCTGGAGGACATTCTGTCCTCTCCTCTCTCTGGAAGCCCTTCTGTCTTCTCCTATCTCCTGATGCGCTTCTGTCTTCTCCTCTTTCTGGATACCCTTCTGTTCTCTGCTATCTCTACATGCCCTTCTGCTCTCTCCTCTCTCTGGATGCCTTTCTGTTCTCTCCTCTCTCTGGATTCCCTTCTGCCTTCTCCTCTCTCTTGATGCCCTTCTGTTCTCTCCTCTTTCTGGATGCCCTTCTGTTCTCTCCTCTATCTAGATGCCCTTCTGTCTTCTCCTCTCTCGGTATGGCCTTCTGTACTATTTTATGTGGATGCCCTTCTTTCCTCTCCTCTCTCTGGATGCGCGTCTTCTCTGTCTTCTCTATGGAAGAAATTCTGTCTCCTCCTTTCTCTGGATGCCCTTCTGTCTTTTCCTATCTATTGATGCGCTTTTGTCTTCTCTTCTTTCTGGATGCCCTTCTGTTCTCTGCTCTCTCTAGATATCCTTCTGTACTCTTCTCTCTCTGGATGTCCTTTTGTTCTCTTCTCTCCCTGAATGCCCTTCTGTCCTCTCCACTCTCAGGATGCCCGTCGGTCCTCTTCTTTATCTGTATGACTCCTCTCTTATCCTATTTAAGGATACCCTTCTGATCTCTCCTCTCTCTGGATGCCTTTCTGTTTTCTCCTCTCTCTGGATTCCCTTCTGTCTTCTCCTACCTTTGGATGCCCTTCTGTTCTTTCCTCTCTCTGGATGCCTTTCTGTCTTCTCCCCTCTCGGCATGGCTTTCTCTTCTCTCCTAATCTGGATCCCTTCTGTTCCCTCCGCTCTCTGGATGCCCTTCTTCACTTTCCTCCATCTTGATGCCCTTCTGTCCTCTCCTATCTCTGGATGCCCTTCTTCACTTTCCTCCATCTTGATGCCCTTCTGTCCTCTCCTATCTCTGGATGCTCTTCTGTCTTTTCCTATCACCTGATGCCCTTCTGTCTTCTCCTATTTCTGGATGCCCTTCTATTCTATTCTCTCTCTAAATGCCCTTCTGTCCTCTACTCTCTCTTGATGCCCTTCTCTTCTTTTCTCTCCTGGATTCCCTTCTATCCTCTCCTCTCTCAGGATGCTTGTCTGTCCTCTTCGCCATCAAGATGCCGTCTCTCTTCTATTCTTTCCAGATGTGCTTCTGTGCTCTCCTCTCTCTGGAAGCCCTTCTGTTTTCTCCTCTCTCTGGATGCCCTTCTGTTCTCTCCTCTCTCTGGATTCCTTTCTGTCCTCTCCTCCCTCTGGGTGCCCTTCTGTATTCTCCCCCATCTGGATGCCCTTCTGTTTTCTCCTCCCTATAGATGCCCTTTTGAACTATCATCTCTCTGCATGCCCTTCTGTCCTCTCCTCTCTCTGCATGCCCTTCTGTCTTCCTCTCTTTCTGGATGCCCTTCACTTCTCTCCTCTCTCTGGATGCCCTTTTGTTCTCTCCTCTCTACATAAACTTCTGTCCCCTCATATCTATGGATGCCCATATGTTCTCTCCTCTCTGTGGATGCCCTTCTGTCTTCTTCGCTCTATTGAGGCACTTCATTTCTCAATTCTCTGTGGATGCATTTCTGACTTCTCCTCTCTCTGGATGCCCTTCTGAACTCTAGTCTCGATGGACGACCTTCTGATCTCTCCTCTCTCTGGATGCCCTTCTCTTCTGTCCTCTCTCTATATGCCCTTCTGTCTTTTCCTCTCTCTGGATGGCTTTCTGTTCTCTCCTCTCTCTGGATCCCTTCTGTCCTCTACTCTTTCTGGATGCCCTTTTTCACTCTCCTCTCACTGTATGCCCTTCTGTCCTCTCCTCTCTCTGGATGCCCTTCTGTCTTCTCCTATCTCCTGGTGCCCTTCTATCTTCTCCTCTTTCTTCATGCCCTTCTGTTCTCTCCTCTCTCTGGACACCCTTCTGTCTTCTCCTCTCTCTGGATGCCCTTCTGTTCTCTTCTCTCCATGAATGCCCTTTTATCCTCTCCTCTCTCAGGATACTGGTCTGTCCTCTTCTACATCTGGATGCCTCCTATCTTCTACTATTTACGGATGCCCTTCTGGCCTCTCCTCTCTCTGGACTAACTTCTATTTTCTCCTCTATCTGGATGCCCTTGTGTTCTCTCCTCTCTCTGGATTCCCTTCTGTCCTCTCCTCTCTCTGGATGCCCATCTGTCTTCTCCTCTGTCTGGATGGACTTATGTTCTCTCTTCTCTCTGAATGGCCTTCTGTTCTCTTCTCTCTCCTGATGCCCTTCTGTCTTCTCCACTCTCTGGATGCCCTTCTGCTCTCTCCTCTCTCTGGATGTCCTTCTGCTCTTTCCCCTCTATGGATGCCCTCCTGTTCTCTCCTTTCTCCGGATGCCCTACTCTCTTCTCCTCTCTCTGCATGCCCTTCTACTCTTTCCTGTCTCTGAATGCTCTTCTGTTCTCTCCTCTCTCTGGATTCCCTTCTGTCTTCTCCTCTCTCTGGATGCCCTTGTGTCTTCTCCTCTCTCTGGATGCACTTCTGTTCTCTCCTCTCTGCATGACCTTCTGTTTTTTCCTCTTTCCCGATGCCCTTCTGTTCTCTCCTGTCTCTGAATGCCCTTCTGTTCTCTACTCTCTCTGGATTTGTTCTGTCTTATCCTTATATGGATGCCCTTCTGTTCTCTCTTCTCTCTAGGTGCCCTTCTGTTCTCTCCTCTATCTAGATGCCCTTCTGTATTCTCCTCTCTCTGTATGGCCTTCTTTACTCTTTTCTGTGGATGCCCTTCTGAACACTCCTCTCTCTGGAGGCCCTTCTTTTCTCTCTTCTCTCTGGTGGCAATTCGGTCCTCTCCTCTCTCTGGAATCCCTTCTGTCTTCTCCTATCTCCTGATGCGCTTCTATATTCTCCTCTTTCTGGATACCCGTCTGATTTCTGCTATCTCTACATGCCCTTCTGATCTCTCCTCTCTCTGGATGCCCAACTATTCTCTCCTCTCTCTGGATTTCCTAGTGTCTTCTCCTCTCTCTTGATGCTCTTTCGTTCTCTCCTCTTTCTGGATGCCCTTCTGTTCTCTCCTCACTCTGAATGCCCATCTGTCTTCTCCTCTTTCTGGATGCCCTTCTGTTCTCTCCTCTCTCCAAATGCCCTTCTATCTCCTCCTAACTCTAATTGCCCTTCTGTCCTCTTCTCTCTGTCGATGCAATTCTGTCTTCTCCTCCCTCTGTATACCCTTTGTTCTCTCCTCTCTCAGGATGCCCTTCTTCCCTCTCTTCTCTCTGGATGCCCTTCTGTCTTCTCCTCTCTCTGGATGCCCTTCTGTCTATCCTATCTCTGGATGCCCCTGTGCTCTTTCCTCTCTTTGGATGCCTTTCTGTTATCTCCTCTCTCTGGATTACCTTCTGTCTTCTCCTCTCTCTGGATGCCATTTTATCCTCTCCTCGCTCTGGATTCCCTCTGTCTTCTCCTTCTCTGAATGCCCTTCTGTTCTCTATTCTTTCTGGATGCCCTTCTGTTCTCTCCTCTATCTAGATTTCCTTCTGTCTCCTCCTCTCTCTGTATGGCCTTCTGTACTATTTTATGTGGATGCCCTTCTTTCCTCTCCTATCTCTAGATGCCCTTCTTCACTCTCCTCTCACTGGATGCCCTTCTGTCCTCTCCTATCTCTGGATGCCCTTCTGTCTTCTCCTCTCACTTGATGCCCTTCTGTCCTCTCCTCTTGCTGGATGCCCTTCTGTTCTCTCCTCTCTCTGGACACCCTTCTCTCTTCTCTTCTCTCTGGATGCCCTTCGCTCTCTCCTCTCTCTGGATGCCTTTCTGTTCTCTCCTCTCTCTGGATGACGTTCTGTCATCTTCTCTCTCACAATGCCCTTCTTCTCTCTCATCTCTCAGAATGCCCTTCTGTTCTCTTTTCTCTCTGGATTTGCTCTGTCTTCTCCTTCTCTGGATGCCCTTTTGTTCTCTACTCTTTGTGGTTGCCCTTCTGTTCTTTCCTCTATCTAGATGCCCTTCTGTTTCTCCTCTCTCTGTATGGCCTTCTGTACTATTTTATCTGGATGCCCTTCTTTCCTCTTCTCTCACTGCATACCCTTCTGCTCTGTCTTCTCTCTGGAGGAAATTCTGTCTTCTCCTTTCTATGAATGCCCTTCTGTATTCTCCTATCTCCTGATGCCCTTCTATCATCTCCTCTTTCTGCATGCCATTCTGTTCTCTGCTCTCTCGAGATACCCTTCTGTCCTCTCTTCTCTCTGGATGCCCTTCTGTTCTTTTCTCTCCCTGAATGCATTTCTGTCCTCTCCACTCTCAGGATGCCCTTCGGTCCTCTTCTACATCTGGATGCCTCCTATGTTCTCCTATTTATGGATGCCCTTCTGGCCTCTCCTCTCTCTATATGACCTTCTGTTTTCTCCTCTATCTGGATGCCCTTCTGTTCTCTCCTCTCTCTGGATGCCCATCTGTCTTCTCCTCTCTCTAGATGGACTTCTGTTCTCTCCTCTCTCTGAATTCCCTTCTGTTCTCTCCTCTCTCCGGATGCTCTTCTGTCTTCTCTACACTCTGGATGCCCTTCTGCTTTCTCCTCTCTCTGGATGCCCTTCTGTTCTCCCCTCTCTCCGGATGCCCTACTCTCTTCTCCTCTCTCTGGATGCCCTTCTACACTCTCCTGTCTCAGAATGCCTTTCTGTTCTCTCCTCTCTCTGGATTCCCTTCTGTCTTCTCCTCTCTCTGGATACCATTCTATCCTCTCCTCTCTCTGGATGACCTTCTGTCTTCTCCACTCTTTGGATGCACTTCTGTTCTCTCCTCTATGCGTGACCTTCTGTCTTCTCCTCTCTCCCGATGCCCTTCTGTTCTCTTCTGTCTCTTAATGCACTTCTGTTCTCTACTCTCTCTGGATTCGCTCCATCTTCTCCTTCTATGGATGCCCTTCTGTTCTGTCCTCTCTCTAGATGCCCTTCTGTTCTCTCCTTTATCTAGATGCCCTCCTGTCTTCTCCTTTCTCTGTATGGCATTCTTTACTCTTTTCTGTGGATGCCATTCTGAAATCTCCTCTCTCTGGATGCCCTTCTTTTCTCTCTTCTCTCTGGAGGCCATTCTGTCCTCTCCTGTCTCTGGATGCAATTCTGTCTTCTCCTCTCTCTGGATTCCCTTTGTTCTCTCCTTTCTCGGGATGCCCTTCTTCCCTCTCTTCTCTCTAGATGCACTTCTTTCTTCTCCTCTCTCTGGATGCCCTTCTGTCTATCCTCTCTCTGGATGCCCCTGTGGTCTCTCCTCTCTCTGGATGCCTTTCTGTTATCTCCTCTCTCTGGATTACTTTCTGTCTTCTCCTCTCTCTGGATGCCATTTTATGCTCTGCTCGCTCTGGATTCACTCTGTCTGCTCCTTCTGTGAATGCCCTTCTGTTCTCTCCTCTCTCTGGACTCGATTCTGTCTTCCCCTTCTCTGGATGCCCTTCTGTTCTCTCCTCTTTCTGGATGCCCTTCTGTTCTCTCCTCTATCTAGATGCCCTTCTGTCTCCTCCAATCTCTGTATGGCCTTCTGTACTATTTTATGTGGATGCCTTTCTGTCCTCTGCTATCTCTGGATGCCCTTCTGTATTCTCCTCTCTCTTGATGCCCTTCTGTTCTCTCCTCTTTCTGGATGCCCATCTGTTCTTTCCTCTCTCCGGATGCCTTTCTCTTTTCTCCTCTTTCTGGATGCCCTTCTGCTCTCTCCTCTCTCTGGATGCCTTTCTGTTCTCTCCTCTCTCTGGATGACCTTCTGTCATCTCCTCTCTCACAATTCCCTTCTTCTCTCTCATCTCTCCGAATGCCCTTCTGTTCTATCCTATCTTTGGATTCCCTCTGTCTTCTCCTTATCTGGATGCCCTTTTGTTCTCTACTCTTTGTGGTTGCCCTTTTGTTTTCTCCTCTATCTACATGCCCTTCTGTCTTCTCCTCTCTCTGTATGCCCTTCTGTACTATTTTATCTGGATGCCCTTCTTTCCTCTTCTCTCACTGCATGCCCTTCTGCTCTGTCTTCTCTTTGGAGGAAATTCTGTCTCCACCTTTCTATGGATGACCTTCTGTATTCTCCTATTTCCTGATGCCCTTCTATCTTCTCCTCTTTATGCATGGCCTTCTGTTCTCTGCTGTCTCGAGATAGCCTTTTGTCCTATTTTCTCTCTTGATGCCCATCTGTCTTCTCCTCTCTCTGGATGCCCTTCTGCACTCTCCTCTCTTTGAATGCCATTCTGTTATCTCCTCTCTCCGGATGCCCTTCTGTATTCTCCTCTCTCTGGATTCCCTTCTGCTCTCTCCTCTCTTTGGATGCCGTTCTGTTCTCTCCTTTTTCTGCATGCCCTTCTGTTCTCTCCTATCTCCGGATGCCCTTGTGTATTCTCCACAATCTGGATGCCCTTGTGCTCTCTCCTTTCTCTGGCTGCCCTTCTGTTCTCTCCTATCTCTGGATGCCCTTCTGTCTTTTCCTCTCCCCGGATGTGCTTCTGTCCTCTTCTCTCTCTGTATGTCCTTCAGTCTTCAGCTTTCTATGGATGCCCTTCTGTTCTCTCCTTCTGGATTCTCTTCTGTTCTCTCATTTCCCTAGATGCCCTTCTGTCCTCTCCTCTCTCGCTATGCCCTTCTGTTCTCTTGTCTCTCCAGCTTCCCTTGTGTCTTCTCCTCTTTCTGGATGCCTATCTGTTCTTTCCTCTCTCCAGATGCCCTTCTGTCTTCTCCTCTTTCTGGATGCCCTTCTGCTCTCTCCTCTCTCTGGATGCCCTTTTTCCTCTTCTCTCCGGATGCCATTTTGTCTCCTCCTTTCTCTGGATTCCCTTCTGCTCTCTCCACTCTCTGGATGCCCTTCTGTTCTCTCCTCTCTCCTGATTTCCTTCTGTCTTCTCCTCTCCCTGGATGGCCTCCTGTTCTCTCCTCTTTCTGAATACCCTTCTGTTCTCTCCTCTTTTCAAATACCCTTCTGTCATCTCCTTTCTCTGGATGCTCATCTGCTCTCTCCTGTCCCTGGAAGCCCTTCTGTCTTCTCCTCTCTCTGGATGCACTTCTGTTCTCTCCTCTCTCTGCATGACCTTCTGTCTTCTACTCTCTTCCAATGCCCTTCTGTTCTCTCCTGTCTCTGAATGCCCTTCTGTCCTCTCTTCTCTCGGGATGCAATTCTGTCTTCTCCTCTCTCTGAATGCCCTTTGTTCTCTCCTCTCTCGGGATGCCCTTCTTCCCTCTCTTCTCTCTGAATACCATTCTGTCTTCTCCTCTCTCTGGATGCCCTTCTGTCTTCTCTCTCCCTATGCCGTTCTGTTCTCTTGTCTCACTCTCTTCCCTTCTGTCTTCTCCTCTTATTGGATGCACTTCTATTTTCTCCTGTCTCCGGATGCCCTTGTGTCTTATCCTCTCTCTGGATGCCCTTGTGCTCTCTCCTCTCTCTGGATGCCTTCCTGTTCTCTCCTCTCTCTGGATTACCTTCTGTCTTCTCCTCTCTCTGGATGCCATTTTATCCTCTCCTCGCTCTGGATTCGCTCTGTCTTCTCCTTCTGTGAATGCCCTTCTGTTCTCTCTTCTTTCTGGATGCCCTTCTGTTCTCTCCTCTATCTAGATGCCCTTCTGTCTCCTCCTCTCTCTGTATGGCCTTCTGTACTATTTTATGTGGATGCCCTTTTTTCCTTTCCTCACTCTGCATGCCCTTATGCCCTGGCTTCTCTCTAGAGGAAATTCTGTCTCCTCCTCTCTCTGGATGCCCTTCTGTCCTCTCCTCTTTCTGGATGCCCTTCTGCCCTCTATTATCTCTGGATGCCTAGCTGTTCTCTCCTCTCACGGGATGCCCTTCTGACCTCTTCTCTTCATGGATTCCCTTCTGTCTTCTCTCTCTCTCTGGATGGCTTTTGGTTCTCTCCTCTCTCTGGATCACTTCTGTCCTCTCCTCTCTCTGGATGCCCTACTTCACTCTCCTCTCCCTGGATGCCTTTCTGTCCTCACATCTCTCAGTATTCCCGTCTGTCCTCTTCTCCATCTGGATGCCTCCTCTCTTCTCCTCTTTCCAGATGCACTTCTGTGCTCTCCTCTCTATGGAAGCCCTTCTGTATTCTCCTCTCTATGGTTGCCCTTCTTCATTCTCCTCTCTCTGGATTCCCTTGTCTTTTGACCTTTCTCTGCATGCCCTTCTGTCCTCTCCTCTCTCTGGCTGCCCATCTGTCTTCTCCTCTATCTGGATGGACTTCTGTTCTCTCCTCTCTCTGAATGGCCTTCTGTTCTCTTCTCTCTCCTGTTGCCCTTCTGTCTTCTCCACTCTCTGAATGTCCTTCTCCTCTCTCCTCTCTCTGGATGCCCTTCTGCCCTCTCCTCTCTCTGGATGCCCTTCTGTTCTCTCCTCTCTCCAGATGCTCTACTCTCTTCTCCTCTCTCTGCATGCCCTTCTACAATTTCCTGTCTCTGACTGCCCTTCTGTTCTCTCCTCTCTCTGGATTCCCTTCTGTCTTCTCCTCTCTATGGATGCCGTTCTATCCTCTCATTTCTCTGGATGCCCTTCTGTCTTCTCCTCTCTCTAGATGCCCTTCTGTTCTCTCCTCTATCTAGATGCCCTTCTGCATTCTCCTTTACTCTTTTCTGTGAATGCCCTTCTCAACACTCCTCTCTCTGGATGCCCTTCTTTTCTCTCTTCTCTCTGGATGCTATTCTGTCCTCTCTTCTCTCTGGAAGCCCTTCTGTCTTCTCCTATCTCCTGATGCGCTTCTATATTCTCCTCTTTCTGGATACCCATCTGTTCTCTGCTATCTCTACATGCCCTTCTGATCTCTCTTCTCTCTGGATGCCCTTCTGTTCTCTCCTCTCTCTGGATGCCCTTCTGTTCTCTCCACTCTCCAAATGCCCTTCTGTCTCCTCCTAACTCTGAGTGCCCTTATGTCCTCTTCTCTCTGTGGATGCAATTCTGTCTTCTCCTCTCTCTGGATACCCTTTGTTCTCTCCTCTCTCCGGATGCCCTTCTTCCCTCTCTTCTCTCTGAAAACCCTTCTGTCTTCTCCTCTCTCTGGATACCCTTCTGTCTATCCTCTCTCTGGATGCCCCTGTGCTCTCTCCTCTCTCTGGATGCCTTTCTGTTATCTCCTCTCTCTGGATTATCTTCTGTCTTCTCCTCTCTCTGGATGCCATTTTATGATCTGCTCGCTCTGGATTCACTCTGTCTTCTCCTTCTTTGAATGCCCTTCTGTTCTCTCTTCTTTCTGGATGCCCTTCTGTTCTCTCCTCTATCTAGATGCCCTTCTGTCTCCTCCTCTCTCTTTATGGCCTTCTGTACTATTTTATGTGGATGCCCTTCTTCCCTCTCTTCTCTCTGGATACCCTTCTGTCTTCTCTTCTCTCTGGATACCCTTCTGTCTATCCTCTCTCTGGATGCCCCTGTGCTCTCTCCTCTCTCTGGATGCCTTTCTGTTATCTCCTCTCTCTGGATTACCTTCTGTCTTCTCCTCTCTCTGGATGCCATTTTATGCTCTGCTAGCTCTGGATTCACTCTGTCTTCTCCTTCTTTGAATGCCCTTCTGTTCTCTCTTCTTTCTGGATGCCCTTCTGTTCTCTCCTCTATCTAGATGCCCTTCTGTCTCCTCCTCTCTCTGTATGGCCTTCTGTACTATTTTATGTGGATGCCCTTCTTTCCTCTCCTATCTCTGGATGCCCTTCTTCACTCTCCTCTCACTGGATGCCCTTCTGTCCTCTACTATCTCTGGATGCCCTTATGTCTTCTCCTCTCTCTTGATGCCCTTCTGTCCTCTCCTCTTGCTGGATGCCCTTCTGTTCTCTCCTCTCTCTGGACGCCCTTCTCTCTTCTCTTCTCTCTGGATGCCCTCGCTCTCTCCTCTCTCTGGATGCCCTTCTGTTCTCTCCTCTCTCTGGATTTGCTCTGTCTTCTCCTTCGCTGGATGCCCTTTTGTTCTCTACTCTTTGTGGTTGCCCTTCTGTTCTCTCCTCTATCTAGATGCCCTTCTGTCTTCTCCTCTCTCTGTATGGCCTTCTGTACTATTTTATCTGGATGCCCTACTTTCCTCTACTCTCACTGCATGCCCTTCTGCTCTGTCTTCTCTCTGGCGGAAATTGTGTCTCCTCCTTTCTATGAATGCCTTTCTGTATTCTCCAATCTCCTGATGCCCTTCTATATTCTCCTCTTTCTGCATGTCCTTCTGTTCTCTGCTCTCTCGAGATACCCTTCTGTCCTCTCTTCTCTCTGGATGCTCTTCTGTTCTTTTCTCTCCCTGAATGCGTTTCTGTCCTCTCCTCTCTCAGGATGCCCATAGGTCCTCTTCTACATCTGGATGCCTCCTATCTTCTCCTATTTATGGATGCCCTTCTGGCCTCTCCTATCTCTGGACGACCTTCTGTTTTCTCCTCTATCTGGATGCCCTTCTGTTCTATTCTTGCTCTGGATGCCCTTCTGTCCTCTCCTCTCTCTGGATGCCCATCTGTCTTCACCTCTCTCTGGATGGACTTCTGTTCTTTCCTCTCTCTGAATGCCCTTCTGTTCTCTCCTCTCTCTGGATACCCATTTGTCCTCTCTTCTCTCTTGATACCCTTCTGTTCTCTCCTCTCTCTGGATTCCCTTTTTGTCTTCTCACTCAGGATTCCCTTCTGTTCTCTCCTTTATCTGGATGCCCCTCTGTTCTCTCATCTCTCCGGATGCCCTTCTGACTTCTTCTCACTCTGGATGTTTTTCAATTCTCTCTTTTCTCTGGATGCACATCTGTCCTCTCCTCTCTCTGTATACCCTTCTGTCTTCTCCTCTCTCTGTATGCCCTTCTCTTCTCTCCTATCTTTGGATCCCCTTCTGTGTTCTCCTCTCTCTGGATGCCCTTCTGTTCACTCCTCTCTTTGGATTCCCTTCTGTCTTCTTCTCTGTCTGGATGCCCTTCTGCTTTTTCCTATGTCTGAATGCCCTTCTGTCTTCCCCTCTCTCTGGATTCACATCTGTTCTCTCCTCTCTCTGGATGCCTTACAGTTCTCTCATTTTTCTGGGTGCCCTTCTGTTCTCTCCTCTCTCTTGATGCCCTTCTGTCTTCTCCTCTCTCTGGATGGCCTTCTGTTCTCTCCTCTCTTTGGATTCCCTTTTGTCTTTTCCTCTGTCTGGATGCCCTTCTGCTGTTGGCTCTGTCTGAATTCCCTTCTGTCTTCTCCTCTCTCTGGATTCACATCTGTTCTCTCCTCTCTCTGGATGCCCTTCTGTTCTCTCCTCTTTGTGGTTGCCCTTCTGTTCTCTCCTCTTTCAGGATGCCCTTCTGTCGTCTCCTTTTTCTGGATGCCCTTCTGTTATCTCTTCTCTTCTGATGCCCTTCTGTCTTCTCCTCTCTCTGGATGCCCTTCTGTTCTCTCCTCTCTTTGGATTCCCTTCTGTCTTCTCCTCTGTCTGGATGCCATTCTGCTGTTTCCTCTGTCTGAATGCCCTTCTGTCATCTCCTCTCTCTGGATTCACATCTGTTCTCTCCTCTCTCTGGATGCCCTTCTGTTCTCTCCTCTTTGTGGATGCCCTACTCTTCTCTCCTCTTTCTGGTTGCCCTTCTGTCGTCTCCTTTTTCTGGATGCCCTTCTGTTCTCTCCTCTCTTCGGATGCCCTTCTGTCTTCTCCTCTCTCTGGATGCCCTTCTGCTCTCTTCTCTCTCTGGATGCCCTTCTGTTCTCCCCTCTCTCCGGATGCCCTACTCTCTTCTCCTCTCTCTGGATGCCCTTCTACTCTTTCCTGTCTCTGAATGCCCTTCTGTTCTCTCCTCTCTCTCTCTGGATTCCCTTCTGTCTTCTCTTCTTTCCGGATGTCGTTCTGTCCTCTCCTCTCTCTGGATGCCCTTCTCCTCTCTTTGGATGCACTTCTTTTCTCTCCTCTCTGCATGGCCTTCTGTCTTCTCCTCTCTCCCGATGCCCTTCTGTTCTCTCCTGTCTCTGAATGCCCTTCTGTTCTCTACTCTCTCTGGATTCGCTCTGACTTCTCCTTCTATGGATGCCCTTCTGTTCTCTCCTCTCTCTAGATGCCCTTCTGTTCTCTCCTCTATCTAGATGCCCTTCTGTCTTCTCCTTTCTCTGTATGGCCTTCTTTACTCTTTTCTGTGGATGCCCTTCTGAACTCTGCTCTCTCTGGATGCCCTTCTTTTCTCTCTTCTCTCTGGAGGACATTCTGTCCTCTCCTCTCTCTGGAAGACCTTCTGTCTTCTCCTATCTCCTGATGCCCTTCTATCTTCTCCTCTTTCTGGATACCCATGTGTTCTTTGCTATCTCTACATACCCTTCTGCTCTCTCCTCTCTCTGGATGCCCTTTTATTCTCTCCTCTCTGGATTCCCTTCTGTCTTCTCCTCTCTCTTGATGCCCTTCCGTTCTCTCCTCTTTCTGGATGCCCTTCTGTTCTCTCCTCACTCTGAATGCCCTTCTGTCTTCTCATCTCTCTGGATGCCCTTCTGTTCTCTCCTCTCTCCAAATGCCCTTCTGTCTTCTCCTATATCTGAATGCCCTTCTGTCCTCTCATCTCTCTGGAAGCAATTTTGTCTTCTCCTGTCTCTGGATTCCCATTGTTCTCTCCTCTCTCGGGATGCCCTTCTTCCCACTCTTCTCTCTGGATGCCCTTCTGTCTTCTCTCTCTGAATGCCCTTCTGTCTATCCTCTCTCTGGATGCTCCTGTGGTCTCTCCTCTCTCTGGATGCCTTTCTGTTATCTCCTCTCTCTGGATTACTTTCTGTTTCTCCTCTATCTGGATGCCATTTTATCCTCTCCTCGCTCTGGATTCGCTCTGTCTTCTCCTTCTCTGAATGCCCTTCTGTTCTCTCCTCTCTCTGGACTCGATTCTGTCTTCTTCTTCTCTGGATGCCATTCTGTTCTCTCCTCTTTCTTGATGCCCTTCTGTTCTCTCCTCTATCTAGATCCCCTTCTGTCTCCTCCTCTCTCTGTATGGCCTTCTGTACTATTTTATGTGGATGCCGTTCTTTCCTCTCCTATCTCTGGATGCCCTTCTGTCTTCTCCTTTCTCTTGATGACCTTCTGATCTCTCCTCTTTCTGGATGCCCTTCTGTTCTCTCCTCTCTCTGGATGCCTTTCTGTCATCTCCTCTCTCACAATGCCCTTCTTCTCTCTCATTTCTCCAAATGCCCTTCTGTTCTATCCTCTCTCTGGATTTGCTCTGTCTTCTCCTTCTCTGGATGCCCTTTTGTTCTCTACTCTTTGTGGTTGCCCTTCTGTTCTCTCCTCTATCTAGATGCCCTTCTGTCTTCTCCTCTCTCTGTATGGCCTTCTGTACTATTTTATCTGGATGCCCTTCTTTTCTTTTCTCTCACTGCATGTCCTTCTGCTCTGTCTTCTCTCTGGAGGAAATTCTGTCTCCACCTTTCTATGGATGACCTTCTGTATTCTCCTATTTCCTGATGCCCTTCTATCTTCTCCTTTTTCTGCATGGCCTTCTGTTCTCTGCTCTCTCGAGATAACCTTTTGTCCTATTCTCTCTCTGGATGCCCATCTGTCTTCTCCTCTCTCTGGATGCCTTTCTGCGCTCTCCTCTCTCTGAATGCCCTTCTGTTCTCTCCTGTCTCTGGATGCCCTTCTGTATTCTCCTCTCTCTGGATTCCCTTCTGCTCTCTCCTCTCTTTGGATGCCTTTCTGTTCTCTCCTTTTTCTGCATGCCCTTCTGTTCTCTCCTATCTCCGGATGCCCTTGTGTATTCTCCACAATCTGGATGCCCTTGTGCTCTCTCCTTTCTCTGGCTGCCCTTCTGTTCTCTCCTATCTCTGGATGCCCTTCTGTCTTTTCCTCTCCCCGGATGTGCTTCTGTCCTCTTCTCTCTCTGTATGTCCTTCAGTCTTCAGCTTTCTATGGATGCCCTTCTGTTCTCTCCTTCTGGATTCTCTTCTGTTCTCTCATTTCCCTAGATGCCCTTCTGTCCACTCCTCTCTCCCTATGCCCTTCTGTTCTCTTGTCTCTCCAGCTTCCCTTGTGTCTTCTCCTCTTTCTGGATGCCTATCTGTTCTCTCCTCTCTCCAGATGCCCTTCTGTCTTCTCCTCTTTCTGGATGCCCTTCTGCTCTCTCCTCTCTCTGGATGCCCTTTTTTTCTCTTCTCTCCGGATGCCATTTTGTCTCCTCCTTTCTCTGGATTCCCTTCTGCTCTCTCCACTCACTGGATGCCCTTCTCTTCTCTCCTCTCTCCTGATTTCCTTCTGTCTTCTCCTCTCCCTGGATGCCCTCCTGTTCTTTCCTCTTTCTGAATACCCTTCTGTTCTCTCCTCTCTTCAAATACCCTTCTGTCATCTCCTTTCTCTGGATGCCATTCTGCTCTCTCCTCTCTCTGTATTCCCTTCTGTTCTCTCCTCTCTCTGGATGCCCTTCTGTATTCTCCTCTCTCTGTATGCCCTTCTGCTCTCTCCTATCTCTGGATTCACTTCTGTTCTCTCCTCTCTCTGCATGAACTTCTGTCTTCTACTCTCTCCCAATGCCCTTCTGTTCTCTCCTGTCTCTGAATGCCCTTCTGTCCTCTCTTCTCTCTGGATGCAATTCTGTCTTCTCCTCTCTCTGGATGCCCTTTGTTCTCTCCTCTCTCGGGATGCCCTTCTTCCCTCTCTTCACTCTGGATTCCATTCTGTCTTCTCCTCCCTCTGGATGCCCTTCTGTCTTCTCTCTCCCTATGCCGTTCTATTTTCTTGTCTCACTGTCTTCCCTTCTTGCTTCTCCTCTTTCTAGATGCACTTCTGTTTTCTCCTCTCTCCGGATGCCCTTGTGTCTTATCCTCTCTCTGGATGCCCTTGTGCTCTCTCCTCTCTCTGGATGCCTTCTGTTCTCTCCTTTCTCTGGATTCCCTTCTGTCTTCTCATCTCTCTGGATGCCGTTTTATCCTCTCCTCCCTCTGGATTCGCACTGTCTTCTCCTTCTCTGAATGCCCTTCTGTTCTCTCCTCTTCCTGGATGCACTTCTGTTCTCTCCTCTATCTAGATGCCCTTCTGTCTCCTCCTATCTCTGTATGGCCTTCTGTAGTATTTTATGTGGATGCCTTTCTTTCCTCTCCTCTCTCTGCATGCCCTTCTGCCCTGGCTTCTCTCTAGAGGAAATTCTGTCTCCTCCTCTCTCTGGATGCCCTTCTGTCCTCTCCTCTCTCTGGATGCCCTTCTGTCCTCTATTATCTCTGGATGCCTCGCTGTTCTCTCCTCTCATGGGATGCCCTTCTGACCTCTTCTCTCCAAGGATGCCCTTCTGTCTTCTCTCTCTCTCTGGATGGCTTTTGGTTATCTCCTCTCTCTGGATCACTTCTGTCCACTCCTCTCTCTGGATGCCCTACTTCACTCTCCTCTCCCTGGATGCCCTTCTGTCCTCACCTCTCTCAGTATTCCCGTCTGTCCTCTTCTCCATCTGGATGCCTCCTCTCTTCTCCTCTTTCCAGATGCACTTCTGTGCTCTCCTCTCTATGGAAGCCCTTCTGTATTCTCCTCTCTATGGTTGCCCTTCTTCATTCTCCTCTCTCTGGATTCCCTTGTGTCCTCACCTTTCTCTGCATGCCCTTCTGTCTTCTCCTCTTTCTGGATACCCTTCTGTTCTCTGCTCTCTCTTCATGCCCTTCTGTCCTCTGTTCTCTCTTGATGCCCTTATGTTCTCTCCTTTCTCTGGATGTTCTTCTGTCTTCTCTGCTCTCTGGATACCATTCTATTCTCTACTCTCTCTGGATGACCTTCTGTCTTCTCTGCACTCTGGATGCCCTTCTATTCTCTTCTCTCTGTGGATGTGTTTCTGTCTTCTCCTCTCTCTGGATTCCCTTCTGTTTTCTCCTCGCTCTGGATACCCTTCTGAACTCTTCTCTCCATGGATGCCCTTCTCTCTTCTCCTCTCTCTGGATGGCTTTCTGTTCTCTCCTCTCTCTGGATCCCTTCTGTCCTCTGCTATCTCTGGATGCCCTTCTTCACTCTCCTATCACTGGGTGCTCTTCTGTCCTCTCCTATCTCTAGATGCCCTTCTGTTCTCTCCTCTCTCTAGATTCCCTTTTTGTCTTCTCTTCTCTCTAGATGCCCTTCTCTTCTCTCCTCACTCTAGATGCCCTTCTGTCCTCTTTTCTCTCTGGATGCCTGTTCCGAGCCCCTACGAGTCCCCTTAGCCCGCGAAAAAGGACATGTGAGGCAGTGTTCGGGTGGTTACTACGCTTATACTTTTTGTATAAGAAGAAGCGGAAAGACGGAGAGACCGGAAAAGGCCCTGCCTAAATACACCCTAGAGTGACATGTTCACTTCTGATTGGCTGTTCACTCATTCCCCATAATACGCCCTGGGTTGGGCAGTGACTTTGTCGTGCTTTTTGCCATTTGCACCTGCGCAGTCAGTTGTTTACTAGTGGGAGGACAGGATGCCCGCGCCATCTTGGAATGGTGGAATGTATCACGACTAACCATGGCTTCCTACAGATGCCTTTGTATTCTCTCCTCTCTCTGGATGCCCTTCTGTCTTCTCCTTTCCCGTATGTCTTTCTTTTCTCTTTTCTCTCCCAGTGCCCTTCTGTTTTCTCCTCTCTCTGGATGCCCGACAACTTTCTCCTCACTCTGGATACCCTTCTGTCTTCTGCTCTCTCTAGATGCCCTTCTGTTCTCTCTTCTAACTGGATGGCATTCTGGCCTCAACTCTCTCTGAATGCCTTTCTGTCCTCTCCTCTCTCTGGATGACCTTCTGTCCTCTTCTCTCTCTGGATGTCCTTCAGACTTCTGCTTTCTCTGGATAGGATTCTGTTCTCTCCTTTTTTAGGATTCTTTCCTGTTCTCTCATCTCTCTGGATGCGCTGTGGTTATCTTTTCACTCGGGATGTCCTTCTGTCCTCTTCTCTCTCTTGATGCCCTTCTGTCTTCTCCTTTCTCTGGATGCCCTTCTGTTCTCTTATCTCTCTGGATGCCATTTTGTCCTCTATTTTCTCTGGATACCCTTCTGTTCTATCCTCTCCCTGAATGCTCTTCTGTTTTCTCCTCTGTCTGGATGCCCTTGTGTCCTCTTCTCTCTGGATGCCCTTCAGTTCTCTCCTCTCTCTGGATTCCCTTCTGCCTTCTCTCCTCTCTGGATGCCCTTCTGTCCCCTCCTCTCGCTGGATGACCTTCTTCACTCTCCTCTCTCTGGATGACCTTCGGTTCTCTCCTCTCTCTGGATTCCCTTCTGCCTTCTCTCCTCTCTGGATGCTTTTCTGTCCTCTCCTCTCACTGGATGCCCTGCTTCACTCTCCTCTCTCTGGATGCACTTCTGTTCTCTCCTCTCTGGATTTCCTTTTTGTCTTCTCCTCTATCTGGATGCCCTTCTCTTTTCTCCTCTCTCTAGATGCCCTTCTGTCCTCTATTCTCTCTAGATGCCTTTCTTTTCTCTTGTCTCTCTGGATGCCCTTCTGTGCTCTCCTCTCTTTGGATGCCCTTCTGTAATCTCCTCTCTCTGGATGCCCTTCTGTCTTCTCCTTTCTCCCTATGCCCTTCTTTTCTCTCATCTCTCCTGATGCCCTTCTTTTTTCTCCTCTCTCTGGATGCCTGACAATTTTCTCCACACTATGGATACCCTTCTGTCTTCTCCTCTCTCTAGATGCCCTTCTTTTCTGTCATCTCACTGGATGCCATTCTGTCCTCTCCTGTCTCTGGATGCCCTTCTGTCCTCTTCTCTCTCTGGATGTCCTTCAGTCTTCTGCTCTCTCTGGATGGGCTTCTGTTCTCTCCTCTTTCTGGATTCTCTCCTGTTCTCTCATCTCTATGGATGCACTACTGTTATCTCTCCTCTTGGGAGGCCCTTTTGTTCTCTCCTCTCTCTACATGCCCTTCTGTGCTCTCATCTCTCTGGATGCCCTTATGTTCTCTCCTCTCTTTGGATGTCCTTCTGAGTTCTCCGCTCTCTGGATGCCCTTCAGTCCTCTCCTCTCTGTGAATGCGTTTCTGTCTTCTCCTCTTTCTGGATGCCCTTCTGAACTCTCCTCTCCATGGATGCCCTTCTGATCTCTCCTCTCTCTAAATGCGCTTCTGTCTTCTCCTCTCTCTGGATGGCTTTCTGTTCTCACTTCTCTCTGGATCCCTTCTGTCCTCTCGTCTCTGGATGCCCTTCTTTGCTCTTCTCCCTCTGGATACCCTTCTGTCTTCTCCTCTCTCTGGATGCCCTTCTGTCTTCTCCTATCTCCTGATGCCCTTCTTTGCTCTTCTCCCTCTGGATACCCTTCTGTCTTCTCCTCTCTCTGGATGCCCTTCTGTATTCTCCTATCTCCTGATGCCCTTCTGTCCTCTCCTCTATCTGGATGCCCTTCTGTTCTCTTCTATCCTGGATGTCCTTCTGTTCTCTCCTCTCTCTGAATGCCCTTCTGAACTCTTCTCTCCATGGATGCCCTTCTCTCTTCTCCTCTCTCTGGATAGCTTACTGTTAATCTTCTTTCTGAATCCCTTTTGTACTCTCTTCTCTCTGGATGCCCTTTTTCACTCTCCTCTCTCTGGATGCCCTTCTGACCTCTCCTCTCTCTAGATGCCCTTCTGCTCTCTCTTCTCTTTGGAGGCCATTCTGTCCTCTCCTCTCTCTGGAAGACCTTCTGTCTGCTCCTATCTCCCGATGACCTTCTGTATTCTCCTCTTTCTGGATAACCTTCTGTTCTCTGCTCTCTCTACATACTCTTCTGTCCTATATTCTCTCTGGAAGCCCTTATGTTCTCTCCTCTCTCTGGATGTTCTGTCTTCTCTGCTCTTTGGATACCGTTCTATTCTCTACTCTCACTGATGCACTTTTGTCTTCTCCTCTCTCTGGATGTCTTTCTGTTCTCCCCTCTCTGTAGATCCCTTCTGTCCTCTCCTCTCTCTGGATGCCCTTCTTCACTCTCCTCTATCTGGATGCCCTTCTGTCTTCTATTACCTCTGGATGCCTCTCTGTTCTCTCCTATCTCTGGATGCCCTTCGGACCACTTATCTCCATGGATGCCCCTCTGTCTTTTCCTCTCACTGAATGGCTTTCTGATCACTCCTCTCTCTGGATCCCTTCTGTCTACTCCTCTCTCTGGATGCCCTACTTCACTCTCCTATCTCTGGATGCCCTTTTGTCCTCTCCTCTCTCAGGATGCCCATCTGTCCTCTTCTAGATCTAGATGCCTTCTCTCTTCTCCACTTTCTGGATGCCCTTTTGTTCTCTCCTCTCTCTGGAATTTCTTCTGTCTTCTCCACTCACTGGATGCCCTTCTGTTCTTTCCTCTCTCTAGATGCACTTCTGTTCACTCCTCTATCTAGATGCCCTTCTGTTTTCTCCTCTCTCTGTATGGCCTTCTTTACTCTTTTCTGTGGATGCCCTTCTGCCCTCTCCTCTCTCTGGATACCCTTCTGCTCTCTCTTCTCTCTGGAGGCCATTCTGTCCTCTCCTCTCTCTGGCTGCCCTTCGGGCTTCTCCTATCTCCCAATGCCCTTCTGTCCTCTCCTCTCTCTGAATGCCCTTCTGAACTCTTCTCTCTATGGAATCCCTTCTGTCTTCTCCTAACTCAGGACAGCATTCTGTTAATCCTCTTTCAGGATCCCTTCTGTCCTCTCCTCACTCTGGATGCCCTTTTCACTCTCCTCTCTCTGGATGCCCTTCTGACCTCTCCTCTCTCTGGATGCCCTTCTGCACTCTCTTCTCTCTGGAGGCCATTTTGTCCTCTCCTCTCTCTGGCTGCTCTTCTGTCTTCTCCTATCTCCCAATGCCTTTCTGTCTTCTCCTCTTCCTGGATACCCTTTTATTCTCTGCTCTCTCTTCATGCCCTTCTCTCCACTATTCTCTCTTGATGCCCTATGTTCTCTCCTTTCTCTGGATGTTCTTCTGTCTTCTACGCTCTCTGGATACCATTCTGTTCTCTTCTCTCTTTGGATGTGTTTCTGACTTCTCCACTCTCTGGATGCCCTTCTGTTCTCTCCTCACTCTGGATGCCCTTCTGAACTCTTCTCTCCATGGATGCCCTTCTGGCTTCTCCTCTCTCTCGATGGTTTTCTGTTCTCTCCTCTCTCTGGATCCCTTCTGTCCTCTTCTCTCCATGGATGCCCTCCTGTCTTCTCTCTCTCTCTGGATGGCTTTCGGGTCTCTAATCTCTCTGGATCCCTTCTGTCCTCTTCTCTCTTAGGATGTGTTTCTGTATTCTCCTCTCTCTGGATGCCCTTCTGTTCTCTCCTCACTCTGGATGCCCTTCTAAACTCTTCTCTCCATGGATGCCCTTCTGTCTTCTCCTCTCTCGGGATGGCTTTCTGTTCTCTCCTCTATCTGGATCTCTTCTGTACTCTCCTCTCTCTGGATGCCCTTCTTCACTCTCCTCTATCTGGATGCCCTTCTCCCCTCACCTCTCTCTGGATGCCCTTCTGTCCTCTCCTCTCTCCGCATGTCCTCCTTCACTCTCCTCTCTCTGGATGACCTTCTGTCCTCTATTATCTCTGGTTGCCTCGCTGTTCTCTTCTCTCTCGGGATGCCCTTCTGACCTCTTGTTTCCATGGATACCCTTCTGTCTTCCCTCTTTCTCTGGATGTCCTTCTCTCCTCACCTCTCTTTGGATCCCTTCTGTCCTCTCTTCTCTCTGGATGCCCTTCTTCACTCTGCTCTCCCTGGAATCCCTTCTGTCCTCACCTCTCTCAGGATGCCAGTCTGTCTTCTTCTCCATCTGAATGCCTCCTCTCCTGTCCTCTTTCAATATGTGCTTCTGTGTTCTCCTCTCTCTGGAAGCCCTTCTGATTTCTCTTATCTCTGGATCCCCTTCTTCACTCTCCTCTCTATGGATTCCCTTGAGTCCTCACCTTTCTCTGGATGCCCTTCTGTCCTCTCCTCTCTCTGGATGCCCTTCTGTCCTCTCCTCTCTCTGGATGCCCTTCTGTACTCTTCTCTCTGTGGATGCCCTTCTGTCCTCTCCTCTCTATGGATGCCCTTTTGTTCTCTCCTCTCTATGGATGCCCTTTTTGTCTTCCCCTCTCTCTGGATGCCCTTCTCTTCTCTCCTCTCTCTAGAAGCTCTTCTGTCCTCTATTCTCTCTGGATACCTTTCTGTTCGCTTGTCTCTCTGAATGCACTTCTGTGCTCTCCTCTTTTTGGATGCCCTTCTGTCCTCTCCTCTCTCTGGATGCCATACTTTCTTCTCCTTTCTCCCTATGACCTTCTGTTCTCTCCTCACTCTGGATGACCTTCTGAACTCTTCTCTCCATGGATGCCCTTCTGTATTCTCCTCTCTCTGGATGGCTTTCTGTTCTCTTCTCTCTCTGGATCTCTTCTTTTCTCTTTTTTCTCTCATCTCTCCCGATGCCCTTCTTTTTTCTCCACTCTCTGGATGCCTGACAATTTTCTCCTCACTCTGGATACCCTTCTGTCTTCTCCTCTTTCTAGATGCCTTTCTGTTCTCTCGTCTCACTGAATGCCATTCTGTCCTCTCCTCTCTCTGGATGCCCTTCTGTCCTTTTCTCTCTCTGGATGTCTTTCAGTCTTCTGCTCTCTCTGGATGGGCTTCTGTTCTCTCCTCTTTCTGGATTCTCTACTGTTCTCTCATCCCCCTTGATGCGCTTCTGTTATCTCTCCTCTCTGGATGTCCTTTTGTTCTCTCCTCTCTTTACAAGCCCTTCTGTCCTCTCATCTCTCCGGATGCCCTTTTGTTCTCTCCTCTCTCTACATGCCCTTCTGTCCTCTCATCTCTCCCGATGCCCTTATCTTCTCTCCTCTCTTTGGAAGCCCTTCTGTCTTCTCTGCTCTCTGGATGCCTTTCAGTTCCCTCCTCTCTGTGCATGCGTTTCTGTCTTCTCCTCTTTCTGGATGCCCTTCTGAACTCTCCTCTCAATGGATGCCCATCTGATCTCTCCTCTCTCTGTATGCCCTTCTGTTCTCTCCTCTATCTGGATTCCCTTTTTGTCTTCTCCTCTCTCTTGATGCCCTTCTGTCTTCTACTCTATCTGGATGGCTTTCTGTTCCTCCTCTCTCTGGATCCCTTCTGTCTTCTCCTCTCTCTGGATGTGCTTCTTCTCTCTCCTCCATCTGGATGATCTTCTGTTTTCTCATCTCTCTGGATGCCCTTCTGTCTTATCCTATCTCCCGATGCCCTTCTGTCCTCTCCTCTCTCTGGATGCCCTTCTGTTCTTTTCTCTCCTGGATGCCATTCTGTCCGCTCCTCTCCCTTAATGCCCTTCTGAACTCTTCTCTCCATGGATGTCCTTCTTTCTTCACCTCTCTCTGGATAACTTTCTGTTCTCTCTTCTTTCTGAATCCCTTCTGTCCTCTCCTCTCTCTGGATGACCTTTCTCACTCTCCTCTCTCTGGATGCCCTTATATTCTCACCTCTCTCTGCATGCCCTTGTGTCCTCTTCTCTCTCTGGATGCCCTTCTTCACTCTCTTCTCTCTGGATGCCCTTCTGTCCACTATTATCTCTGGATGCCTCTCTGTTCTCTCCTCTCTCTGGATGCCCTTCTGACCTCTTCTCTCCATAGATGCCCTTCTGTTTTCTCCTCTCTCTGGATGGCTTTCTGTTCTCTCCTATCTCTGGATTTCCTTCTACCTTCTCCTCTCTCTACTTTCCCTTCTGTCCTCACCTCTCTCAGGATGCCCTTGTGTCCTCTTCTCTCTCTGGATGCCCTTCTGTTTTCTCCTCTCTCTGGATTCCCTTCTGCCTTCTCCTCTTTCTACATGCCCTTCTTTCCTCTCATGTCTCTGGATGCCCTTATGTTCTCTCCTCTCTCTGGATGCCCTTCTGTCTTCTCTGCTCTCTGGATGCCCTTCAGTCCTCTCCTCTCTGTGGATGCGTTTCTGTTTTCTCCTCTTTCTGGATGCCCTTCTGAACTCTCCTCTCCATGGACGTCCTTCTGTCTTCTCCCCTCTCTGGATAGCTTTCTGTTCTCTCCTCTCTCTGGGTCACTTCTGTACTCTCCTCTCTCTCTGGATGCCCTTTTTTACTCTCATCTCTCTGGATGCCCTTCTGTCCTCACTTCTCTCTGGATGCCCTTCTGTCCTCTCCTCTGTCTGGATGCCCTTCTGTTCTCTCCTCGGTCTGAATTCTTCTATTGTGTTCTCTTCTCACTGGATGCCCTTCTCTCCTTTCCTCTCTCTAGATGCCCTTCTGTCCTCTATTCTCTCTGGATGCCTCTCTGTTCTCTTGTTTCTCTGGATGCTTTTCTGTGCACTCCTCTCTCTGGATGCCCTTCTGTCCTCTTCTCTCTCTGGATGCTCTTCTGTCATGTCATCTCTCCTTATGCCATTCTGTTCTCTCATCTCTCCCGATGCCCTTCTGTCTTCTTTTCTCTCTGTATTCCTGACAATTTTCTCCTCACTCAGGATACCATTCTGTCTTCTCCTCTCTCTACAAGCCATTCTATTCTCTCCTCTCTCTGGAATTTCTTCTGTCATCTCCTTTCTCTTGATGCCCTTCTGATCTGTCCTCTCTCTGGATTCCCTTCTGTCTTCTCCTCTGTCTGCTTGCCGTTCTATCCTCTCCTCAATCTGGATATCCTTCTGTCTTCTGCTCTCACTGGATGCACTTCTGTTCTCTTCTCTCTCTGAGTGACCTTCTGTCTTCTCCTCTCTCCCGATGCCCTTCTGTTCTCTCCTTCTTCTGAATGCCCTCCTGTTCTCTCCTCTTTCTGGATTTGCTCTGTCTTCTACTTCTTGGATACCCTTCTGTTCTCTCCTCACTCTAGATGCCCTTCTGTTTTGTCACCTCTCTGTATGACATTCTTTACTCTTTTCTGTGGATGCCCTTCTGACCTTTCCTCTCTCTGGATGCCCTTCTTTTCTCTCTTCTCTCTGGAGCACATTCTGTCCTCTGCTCTCTCTGGAAGCCCTTCTGTCTTCTCCTATCTCCCAACGCCATTCTGTCTTCTCTTCTTTCTGGATATCCTTCTGTTCTCTGCTTTCTCTACATACCCTTCTGCTCTCTACTCTCTCTCTGGATGCCGTTCTGTTCTCTCCTCTCTCTGGATGCCCTTCTGTCTTCTCCTCTCTATGAATGCCCTTCTCTTCTCTCCTCTCTCCAGATGCATTTCTGTCTTCTCCTCTCTCTGAATGCCCTTCTGTCCTCTCCTCTCTATAGATGCCCTTCTATCTTCTCCTCTCTCTGTATGCCCTTTTTTCTCTCATCTCTTGGGATGCCCTTCTTCCCTTTACTCACTCTGGATGCCCTTCTGTTCCCTCTTCTCTCCGAATGCCCTACTCTCTTCTCCTCTCTTTGGATGCCCTTCTGTTCTATCCTCTTTCCGGATGTCCTACTGTCTTCTCCTCTCTTTGGATTCCCTTCTGTTCTCTCCTCTCTGTGGATGCCCTTCTGCTCTCTCCTCTCTCTGCATGCCCTACTATTCTCTCCTCTCTCTGGATTCCCTTCTATCATCTCCTCTCTCTTGATGCCCTTCTGATCTGTCCTCTCTCTGGATTCCATTCTGCCTTCTCCTCTCTCCGGTTGCCGTTCTATCCTCTCCTCTCTCTGGATACCCTTCTGTCTTCTCCTCTCACTGGATGCACTTCTGTTCTCTTCTCTCTCTGGATGACTTTCTGTCTTCTCCTCTCTTCTGATGCCCTTCTGTTCTCTCCTTCCGAATGCCCTTCTATTCTCTCCTCTCTCTGGATTCGCTCTGTCTTCTACTTCTTGAATACCCTTCTGTTCTCTCCTCTCTCTAGATGCCGTTCTGTTTTCTCGTCTCTCTGTATGACATTCTTTACTCTTTTCTGTGGATGCCCTTCTGACCTTTTCTCTCTCTGGATACCCTTCTTTTCTCTCTTCTCTCTGGAGCACATTCTGTCCTCTCCTATCTCTGGAAACCCTTCTGTCTTCCCCTATCTCCCGACGCCGTTCTGTCTTCTCCTCTTTTTGGATACCCTTCTGTTCTCTGCTCTCTCTACATGCCCTTCTGCTCTCTACTCTCTCTGGATGCCCTTCTGTTCTCTCCTCTCTCTGGATGCCCTTCTGTCTTCTCCTCTCTATGAATGCCCTTCTCTTCTCTCCTCTCTCCAGATGTATTTCTGTCTTCTCCTCTCTCTGAATGCCCTTCTGTCCTCTCCTCTCTATAGATGCCCTTCTATCTTCTCCTCTCTCTGGATGCCCTTTTTTCTCTCCTCTCTCTGGATGCCCTTCTTCCCTTTACTCCCTCTGGATGCCCTTCTGTTCTCTCCTCTCTCCGGATGCCCTACTGTCTTCTCCTCTCTTTGATGCCCTTCTGTTCTCTCCTCTCTCCAGATGCCCTACTGTCTTCTCCTCTCTTTGGATGCCCTTCTGTTCTCTCCTCTCTCTGGATGCCCTTCTGCTCTCTCCTCTCTCTGGATGCCCTTCTGTTCTCTCCTCTCTCTGGATTCCCTTCTGTGGCATCCTCTCATTTGATGCCCTTCTGATCTGTCCTCTCTCTGGATTCCCTTCTGCCTTCTCCTCTCTCTGGTTGCCGTTCTATCCTCTCTTCTCTCTGGATACCCTTCTGTCTTCTCCTCTCACTGGATGCACTTCTGTTCTATCCCCCCCTGGATGACCTTCTGTCTTCTCCTCTTTCCTGATGCCCTTCTGTTCTCTCCTCCTTCCGAATGTCCTTCTGTTCTCTCCTCTCTTTGGATTCGGTCTGTCTTCTCCTTCTCAGATACCCTTCTGTTCTCTCCTCTCTCTAGATGCCCTTCTGTTTTCTCCTCTCTCTGTATGGTCTTCTTCACACTTTTCTGTGGATGCCCTTCTGACCTTTCCTCTCTCTGGATGCCCTTTTTTTCTCTCTTCTCTCTGGAGGCCATTCTGTCCTCTCCTCTCTATGGAAGCCCTTCAGTCTTCTCCTATCTCCTGATGCCCTTCTGTGTTCTCCTCTTTCTAGATACCCTTCTATTCTCTGCTCTCTCTACATGCCCTTCTGTCCTCTATTCTTCCTGGATGCCCTTATGTTCTCTCCTCTCTCTGGATGTTCTTCTGTCTTCTCCGCTCTCTGGATACCTTTCTATTCTCTACTCTCCATGGATGCTCTTCTGTCTTCTCTGCTCTCTCGATGCCCTTCTGTTCTCTCCTCTCTCTGGATGCCCTTCTGACCTTTCCTCTCCATGTATGCCTTTCTGTCTCGCCTCTCTCTGGATGCACTTCTTTTCTCTCCTCTCTCTGGATGACCTTTTATCTTCTCCTCTCTCCTGATGCCCTTCTGTTCTCTCCTCTCTCCGAATGCCCTTTTCTTCTCTCCTCTCTCTGGATTCACTCTGTCTTCTTCTTTTCTGGATGCCCTTCTGTTCTCTCCTCTCTATAGATGCCATTCTGTTCTCTCCTCTATCTAGATTCCCTTCTGTCTTCTCCTCGCTCTGTATGGTCTTCTTTACTCTTTTCTGTGGATGCCCTTCTGACCTCTTCTCTCTCTGGATGCCCTTCTTTTCTATCTTCTCTCTAGAGGCCATTCTGTCCTCTCCTCGCTCTGGAAGCCCTTCTGTCTTCTCCTATCTCCCGATGCCCTCCTGTCTTCTCCTCTTTCTGGATTCTCTTCTGTTCTCTACATGAACTTCTGTCCTCTATTCTCTCTAGATGCCCTTATGTTCTATCCTCTCTCTGGGTGTTCTTCTCTCTTCTCCACTCTCTGAATACCGTTCTATTCTCTACTCTCCTGTATGCCCTTCTTACTTCTCTGCTCTCTGGATGCCCTTCTGTTCTCCCCTCTATGTGGATGTGCTTCTGTCTTCTCCTTGCTCTGGATGACCTTGTGTTCTCTCCTCTCTCTGGATGCCCTTCTGACCTCTCCTCTTCATGGATGCCCTTTTGTCTTCTCCTATCTCTGGATGGCTTTCTGTTCTCCCCTTTCTCTCTGGATCCCTTTTGTCCTCTTCTCTCTCTGGATGCCCTTCTTCACTATCCTCTCTCTGGATGCCCTTCTATCCTATCCTCTCTGTGAATGCCGCTCTGACTTCTCCTCTCTCCCTATGCCCTTCTGTTCTCTCGTCTCTCTGTCTTCCCTTCTCTCTTCTCCTTTCTCTGGATGCTTTTCTGTTCTCTCTTCTCTTAGGATGCTCTTCTCTCTTCTCCTCTCTCTGGATGCCCTTCTGCTCTCTCCTCTCTCTGGATGCTCTTCTGTTATCCCCTCTCTCTGGATGCCCTACTGTCTTATCTTCTCTCTGGATGCCCTTCTGCTCTCTCCTCTCTCTGGATGCTGTTCTGTTCTCTCCTCTCTCTGGATTCTATTCTGTCTTCTCCTCTCTCTTGATGCATTTCTGTTCTCTCCTCTTTCTGGATGCCCTTCTGTCCTCTCCTCATTCTGGGGGCCCTTTTGTCTTCTCCTCTCTCTGGATGCCATTCTGCTCTCTCCTCTTTCTGGATGCACTTGTGCTCTCTGCTCTCTCCTCTCTCCGGATGCCCTTCTGTCTTCTCCTTTCACCAGATGCCCTTCTGCTCTCTCCTCTCTCTGGATGCCCTTCTGTTCTCTCCTCTCTCCAGATGCCCTTCTGTTCTCTCCTCTCTCTGGATGCCCTTCTGTACTCTCCTCTCTCCAGATACTCTATTGTCTTCTCGTCTCTCTGGATGCCCTTCTGATATCTCCTCTTTCTGGATGCCCTTCAGTTCTCTCCACTCTCTGGATGCATTTCTGTCTCCTCCTCTCTCTTGATGCCCTTCTGCTCTCTCCTGTCTCTTTATGCCCTTCTGTTCTCTCCTGTCTCTGAATGACCTTCTGTTCTCTCCCCTCTCTGGATTCGCTTTGTCTTCTCCTTCTCTGGATGCCTTTCTATTCTCTCCTCTCTATAGATTCCCTTCTGTTCTCTCCTCTATCTAGATGCCCTTCTGTCTTCTCCTCTATCTGTATGGCCTTCTTTAATCTTTTCTGTGGATGACCTTTTGACCTCTCCTCTCTCTGGATGCCCTTCTTTTCTAGCTTCTCTCTGGAGGCCATTTTGTCATCTCCTCTCTCTGGATGCCCTTCTCTCTTCTCCTCTATCCCTATGCCCTTCTGTTCTCTCATCTCACCGACTTCCCTTCTGTCTTCTCCTATCTCTCGATGCCCTTCTGTTCTCTCCTCTTTCCGAATGCCCTTCTGTCTTTTCCTATTTCTGGATGCCCTTCTATCCTCTCCTCTCTTTGGATTCCCTTCTGTCTTCTCTTCTCTTTTGATGCCCTTCTGTTCTCTCCTCTTTTTGGATGCCCTTCTGTTCTCTCCTCTCTCTGGATGCCCTTCTGTTCTCTTCTCTCCCTGAATGCCCTTCTGTTCTCTCCTCTCTCAGGATGCCCATCGGTCCTCTTCTCCAACTGGATTCCTCTTTTCTTCTCCTATTTACGGATGCCCTTCTGTTCTCTCCTCTCTCAGGTTTCCCTTCTGTCTTCTCCTCTCTCTTGATGACCTTCTGTACTCTCCTCTTTCTGGATGCCCTTCTGTCTTCTCCTCTCTCTGGATGCCCTTCTGTCCTCTCCTCTCTCTGGATGCCCTTCTGTCCTCTCCTCTCTCTGTGTGCCCTTCTGTATTCTCCTGCATCTGGATGCCCTTCTGTTTTCTACTACCTCTGGATGCCCTTCAGTAATCTCCTCTATTGATGCCCTTCTGTCCTCTCACCTCTCCGTATTGGCTCTTTAATTCTCCTCTCTCTGGATGCCCTTCTGTCATCTTCTCTCTCTGGATGACATTCTGTCTCTCCTCTCTCTGATTGCCCTACAATTCCCTCCTCACTCTAGGTTTCCTTCTGTCTTCTTTTCTCTCCGAATGCCCTTCTATTCTCACCACTTTCTAGATGCCCTTCTGTTCTATTCTCTCTGTAGATGCCATTCTGTCCTCTCCTTCTCTGGATGCCCTTCTGTTCTCTTCTCTCCTTGATGCCCTTCTGTCCTCTCCTCTCTTAATATGCCCATTTGTCCTCTTCGCTATCTAGATGCCATCTCTCTTCTCTTTTTTCCAGATGCACTTATGTGCTATCCTCTCTCTGGAAGCCCTTCTGTTTTCTCCTATCTCTGGATGCCCTTCTGTTCTCTCCTCTCTCTGGATGCCCATCTGTCCTCTCCTCTCTCTGGGTGCCCTTCTGTATTCTCCTCCATCTGGATGCCCTTCTGTTTTTCCTCCCTCTGGATGCCCTTCTGTACTCTTCTCTATCTTGATGTCCTTCTGTCCTCTTCTCTCTCTGTATGCCCTTCTGTCTTCTTCTCTCTCTGCATTCCCTTCTCTTCTCTCCTCTCTCTGGATGCTAATTTGTTCTCTCCTCTCAACATGAACTTCTGTCCTCTCATCTCTCTGGATGCCCTAATGTTCTCTCCTTTCTCTGTATGCCCTTCTGTCTTCTCCGCTCTCTTAATGACTTTCAGTTCTCTCCTGTTTTGGATGAATTTCTGACTTCTCCTCTCTCTTGAAGCCCTTCTGAACTCTCCTCTCCATGGATGCCTTTCTGATCTCTCATCTCTCGGGATGCCCTTCTGAACTCTCGTCTCTATGGATGGCCTTCTGTCTTTTCCTCTCTCTGGATGGCTTTCTGCTCTGTCTTCTCTCTGGAGGAAATTCTGTCTCCTCCTCTCTCTGGAAGCCCATCTGTCTTCTCCTCTCTCTTGATGCCCTTTGTTCTCTACTCTCACGGGATGCCCTTCTTCCCTCTCTTCTCTCTGGATGCCCTTCTGCCTTCTCCTCTCTCTGGATGACCTTCTGTTCTCTCCTCTTTCCAGATGCCCTTCTGTCTCCTTCTCTCTGGATGCACTTCTGTTCTCTCCTCTTTCCAAGATGCCTTTCTGTCTTCTCCTCTCTCTTGATGCCCTTCTGTTTCTGCTCTCTCCAGATACGCTTCTGTCCTCTCCTCTCACTGGATGCCCTTTTGTTCTCTTCTCTCCCTGAATGCCCTTCTGTCCTCTCATCTCTCAGGATGCCCATCGGTCCTCTTCTCCATCTGGATGCCTCCTCTTTTCTCCTATTTATGGATGCCCTTCTGTCTTCTCTCATTTTATGCCCTTCTGTTCTCTCGATCTCCAGCTTCCCTTCTGTCTTT